>NC_141041.1:46835000-46957500 GCF_052040795.2 Danio rerio | reverse complement strand
ACACTTCTATACAGCTTAAAGTGACATTTAAAGGCTTAACTAGGTTAATAAGGTGAACTAGGCAGGTTAGTATAATTAGGCAAGTTATTGTTTAACGATGTTTTTTTCTGTAGACTATCAAAAAAAAATTTGCTTAAAGGGGCTAATAATTTTGTCCCAAAAATGTTTTTTAAAAAATTAATAACTGCTTTTATCCTAGCCGAAATAAAACAAGTAAGACTTTCTCCAGAAGAAAAAATATTATCAGACATACTGTGAAAATTTCCTTGCTCTGTAAAAAAAAATGGGAAATATTTTAAAAAATTAAATTAAATTAAAAGGGGGCTAATAATTCTGACTCTAACTATATATATATATATATATATATATATATATATATATATATATATATATATATATATATATATATATATACGCATTTGAAGTCAGAATTATTAGCCCTCCTTTGATTTTTTTTTTTTTTGTGCTTTTTTTAAATAGAAAAAGTATCGTCACTGGTATTGTTTTTGCACTAAATTACAGAAAGTACTGTGATTTAGTCCATATCGTCATCCCTAATATTTAGTATACCACAATATACTTATACCAAATAATAGTATACCAAAATATATATTGAAAAATACATGACTGTAAGAAAGAAGCAGATTTAAACAGACAAAAAAAAAATACATTCTGATAAATTATGATATTTCAATTAAAAATTAGGTAAAAACTAAAATACCAAAAGCATATGTATATGAATCATTAAAAATAAAATCAGTAACTTGCATTTACAACTGAGGGTTTCCCTCCCCCTCATATGCAGATGTGGTGTTAATAAACCAAATGTAAATATGTGAATCAATAAATCAAGGGTCTTTAAGTTAGCAACATGTTATTTAGCATAAAAATAATTGACTATAATTAAAGTAATAATAAAGGTCCCAAATCCATTACGCCTACAATCCTACACCGTTTCATTAATGCACTTCAGTATATTCCTGCAAAACTGAATGAACGTGTTTTATTTTTATGAAAGCTCCATTGAGTTGCACCTGTCTGGCAGCTGAGAGGCTTCTGGGTTTTAAAGCATGAATTGCAGTGACAACTAAGCTCAATCCCAGAGGATGTGAGTGCTGTTCTAGTAATGGGTGCTATAGAGGTCAGCTCAATAGTGTCATCAGCAGTCCTCCAGAGCACATGCTGAGACATAAGTGGCAGACAGACACACACACACACATGCGCACACATGCATCTACGCACCCATGCACGCACACACATATACACACAAAGGAATCATGCACATACTACTCACAAACACAGATACACACACTAGTCATGGTCATTATACTCTAGACATACTGTAATTGGTAATGTGCTCTTTACAATAGCAGGTTAATTAAAGCGACTGCTTTAAGGTGAAGAATATTTTACCCAAATATGATAATATTATTACTAGTATTTACTTTGTTGTGTCAAATCTGTGTATCTACAAGCCAAATCAGAAAAAGTTGGGACGCTTCTTCCGCGTCTGGTGTGAACACAGCATCAAGCTCTCTTAGGTTGAATGGGAAGCAAAGGTATACAGCCATTTTCAGATCTCTCCAGAGATGTTCAATAGGATTTAGATCTGGGCTCTGGCTTGGCCACTTAAGGACATGGATAAATATATTGTGATTTTCAAAAGTATTACATCACTTTGTAATCATGTTGAGTCTCCCCATGGCAAGGCAGTGGCGCAGTAGGTAGTGCTGTCGCCTCACAGCAAGAAGGTCGCTGGGTCGCTGGTTCAATCCTCGGCTCAGTTGGCGTTTCTGTGTGGAGTTTGCATGTTCTCCCTGCCTTCTCGTTGGTTTCCTCCGAGTGCTCTGGTTTCCCCCACAGTCCAAAGACATGCGGTACAGGTGAATTGTCCATAGTTTATAATTGTGTGTGTGTGTGGATTTTTCTCAGAGATGGGTTGCGGCTGGAAGGGCATCCACTGTGTAAAAACTTGCTGGATAAGTTGGTGGTTCATTCTGCTGTGGCGACACCGGATCAATAAAGGGACTAAGCTGACAAGAAATTATTTTACACAAAATATACCCAACTAACTACTTACACTAAATTTTTCAGCCTCATCTCATACGGAAACGTAACTATTTTATGCTTTGTCAGTTTAGTGGCTAATTTGTACGAGTTCAGTCGTCCGAAAAATGTTTGATTTTTAAAAGGAGGCGTGAAACTAAACCCTGCCCTTAAACCCAAAAAATTTCCAAACCTTGAAATTTGTGATCCGTTACGCCACAAATTTTCAGATATTTGGACTAGAAACAAGACAAAAAAATAAATAAAGTAAGAAAAGTACTTTTTGGGGTGTAAATAATAAATGCAGACTTTCGAAATGTTTTTCTAATCTAATCTAGTTCTAATCTAGTCTTTATTCTAATGCAGTTCACAGTAAAATGTTGGTTTCTAGACCTTATGGTTAAAGTTATTACCGTGTGGCTTTATGTGTGCAACAGACATCCAGAACATAAAAAGAAGCAGAATTTATCTCTAAAAATACCAGAAATACAGTGTAATTCAATCTGGAAAGTCTTGAAACATTGCAATAAACGACAAGATAACAGAGTTTTGATATTATTTGAACGCTATCACTGTAAATGAAGTAAAACATATCATACATTTCAACACCTCTATTAATATGTTCATACATTTCACCAGTTATTTTAGAGAAAAGGAGATTAAACAGAGAAGACAGATAGAAATGAACACACACACACACACATTTCATGAACTGATAAGTGCTGTACTGATGCCAGAAATCCTCCCCCCTCACACACGCACACACAGATTCATGATAGAGCTGGCAGACTGCTGCTGGTGGAGTGTGTGTGTGTGTGTGTGTGTGTGTGTCCTGAATGGAGGAGTGTTAATTAAAGCAGGAACACTATTGATCTGACCCTCCTCCAACTTCCCCACCGCCCCCTAGCTGCACCCTCAAAACGTGTGTGTGTGTGTGTGTGTGTGAGACGGAAAATGAGAAATGACTGGTAAACAATATTTGACAGTGTTAAGTATCAGCTGGGGCCTGGCAGGACAATATTATCTCAATATCTGGGACACTATATGATAATGATGTGATGTTTTATGAAGAGTGGACAGTAATAAATACTCAAAACACGTTATTCGATGTAAAACGGTGGACAATATGGAAGTGCCCTGCTTTTTAAGACAGCATATTTGCATTTTTAGTCTTTATTTTACATCATGGATGCAGAGAAAGACAATGGGATAATGAATATTGGGAAATCAATGCGAGAATAAACAAGAGAGTGTGGATGAGAAAAGGCTATAAGGGATAAAGAACTGATGTTAAGAAATTCTAAGCATGGATAGGATTAGAAGTGTATGCAGAAGGATGAGTGTATACAAACGAAAGATAAAGAAAGCGTAAACACAGCTGAAAATGATGCACTCTTTTTATGTCAATCGTATGGCGGCCAAGAGAGAAAACCAACACAGGCATATTCAAAAAATGTACCCCTATATACATTACTGGAGATCGCAAAATCTGTAGCCAGACGTACGTATGGATGCATTTCGTCCTTAAAACGACCGATACGGGGCGGTATGATGCTGTTCACGCTTAACAGCTGGCCATTTACCTCTGTATGGCAGTAGCACTGTTCCAGAAAGTGGGTGAGACAAAAACAGAATCAAAAAAATAAAATAAAAATTTAAATAACAGAGTAAGAATGTGGTAAAATCTGAAAACATGGTCAATTTAGGCGGCTGTGAGGGCTTTTCTTTTTCTGGATTGCTGTTGAAAACACTGTTGGTTGGGTTTAGGGAAGTGGGTGGGCAGGTGCTTTTGAAAACGCTATTGGTTGTGTTTACGGAAGGAGAAGGGTGGGTCAGTCTCTAGCCTCTGGTGCATTTACAAGAGAACAGCAGGCATGAATGGCACTCGCGAGAGAAATTTAAGATCTAAAAAAACTGCACACAGCGGCTTCTGGTGGATTCGCGGAAGCAAAAACTGCAAATATGTGTGTGTATATATATATATATATATATATATATATATATATATATATATATATATACATACATACATACATACAGTTGAAGTTAGAATTATTAGCCCCCCTGAATTATTAGCCTTGCTGTTTATTTTTTCCCCAATTTCTGTTTAACGGAGAAAATATTTTTTTTAACACATTTCTAAACATAATAGTTTTAATAACTCATTTCTATTAACTGCTTTATTTTATCTTTGTCATGACGACAGTAAATAATATTTGACTAGATATTTTTCAAGATACTAGTATTCAGCTTAAGGGACAATTTAAAGGTTTAACTAGATTAATTAGGTTAATTAAATCATTGTATAATGATGGTTTGTTCTGTAGACTATCGAGAAAAAAAAATAGCTTAAAAGGGCTAATAATTTTGACCTTAAAATAGCTTTTACAATATTTTATTTTTTTAAATTCCAGCCAAAATAAAACAAATAAGACTTTTTCCAGAAGAAAAAAATATTATCAGGCATACTGTGAAAATGTTCTTGCTCTGTTAAACATCATTTGGAAAATATTAAGAAAAAAACTTTAAAAAAATATCTTAGGAATCTTAGGAAAAATATTCAATAAAAATATTGAAAATAAATACAGTCATATTAAATATATCTATATATACATGTTAGAAAAAAATATTAAATAAAAAATATAAAAAATATTAAGTAAAATCATTTTAAATATTATATATTAATACTAAACATTAAATAAAGATATATATGTTAGGAAAAATATTAAATAAAAATATTTCAAATATTAAATAAAAATGTAAAAAATAAATATTAATATAAAAATATTAAATAAAAATACATGTCAGGAAAAACATTAAATAAATAATATAAAAATAAATATTTATATAAAATATAATGAATAAATAAAAATATATAATAAATAAAATATGTATGTTAAAAATATTAAATAAATATATTTAAAATATAAAATGCAAATATTAAATATTAATATTAAATAAAATATATATTTAAAATATTAATTTTAAATAGTATTTTTATAAACAAAAATACTAATCATTATGCTGCATATCCATATAAAGTATGTTAGCATAACTTAGCCACATTTAAAAAAAACACTAAAACACTTAAAAATACTAGTTTTTATTTTTATTTTTATATACATTTTGTTCAAAATAATTGAGCGTATGCTGCGTCCTATACACTTTAGTCAAATATAGTTTACTCAGCAGCAGCATCCAAAGTTTTATTAAGGTCACAATTGTACATATGGGTGCTGGCTATTTTCAGACTGAAGGACAAAGACAAAGGATGACCTGGCCCGAACCGGTCTTCACATAACATCTCAACCATATGTCCCAGATAGATCCGCTGTCAATATGTTCTGTTCCACCACAGACGTCGCTGACACACAGATTGATCGGGCAGATTTTTTTCCTCGCTATTCAGACTCATGTAGACCGTGACACTGTCTTTCAAAAGCAAATCGATGTTGCATTTATTAAGCGATGTCAATAGTCCTAACCTGGATCTTATACAATTAAACGCTTTAAATTAAATAGCAAAACAAGATCTTTATTAGCAGACATGCTTGCTATGTGCACAAAAGGACATATAAGTAGAAAATATGAGAACATTCAGGTTGGTCAGGGGGTTGTTAATTTGGAATGATCAATAGTGCTATGTGGATCCATGTTGGGTCACAACCATAGACTGTAAAAGATATCAGTGTTCCCCTACCATTATATAAGGGGCCGCCCCGCCTTTCCAACGGCTGTACCCGTCCCCCCTGAAGTCATATTAATTGTATTGTCTATCTAGCGCCAGATCACAACTTTTTTTAATAAACAAGCTAAATAGCTGAATGTAATATCTTATTTACACAACAGCATGTCATTTCTGTTCTGCGCTCGCGTCACTGCAGCTAAAATATATACAGATGCAGACAACCCCAGTCTTCTGAAAGTTCCGGGAGTCTCCCGCAAATGCATAGAGACTCCCGGATGCCCGCAAACGAATGATAATCTCCCGGAAATCTCCTTAAATACGTCCCGCATCCCTCCCCGCTCTTCAGATACGTTGCGCACATCCCATGCTGTGATTAGAGCGGAGCTATCTCCGCTATCTAGTGTCTAGTTATGACCTCTCCCGGAAGCTCTGCGTCTTTTTCGCAAATTCGGCTCCGTGATCCCCCAAAATTAATTTAAAAATCTGGAGATCATGGTGATGAGAGTAAATAAGCAAGATAACGGATCGCGAGAGGCACAGTGAAGGTCTAAACATTACATTTGATATGTTAAATAAAGGCAACGCAGTGGCGCAGTGGGTAGCACGTTCGCCTCACGGCAAGAATGTCGCTGGGTCGCTCGTTCCATCCTCGGCTCAGCTGGCGTTACTGTGTGGAGTTTGCATGTTCTCCCTGCCTTCGCGTGGGTTTCCTCCGGGTGCTCCGGTTTCCCCCACAGTCCAAAGACATGCGGTACAGGTGAATTGGGTAGGCTAAATTGTCCATAGTGTATGAGTGTGTGTGTGTGTGAATGTGTGTGTGGATGTTTCCCAGAGATGGCTGGAAGGGCATCCGCTGCGTAAAAACTTGCTGGATAAGTTGGCGGTTCATCCCGCTGTGGCGACCCCAGATTAATAAAGGGACTAAGCCGACAAGAAAATGAATGAATGAATGTTAAATAAATAGAGCAGTAAAGATATCACAAGTGCAACCCCCCCCCCCCCCCACCCTCTCATTGAGGGATCTGCTGTCAATAGTTGGAGACGACCAAAATATTGGAACAGTCCTGCAAGTTTGAGCCTTTTTTACATATAACAACTGAACGTTCTGTATTTTTGACAATATTTCAAAGGTTGCTAAAAGCTGGCTGGAATTATTAGATAAATAAAACGTCATCTTTTAACATTAACATATAATAATATGACTTATTTAACCCCCCAGAACTATAAACCTAGGAGAAACGCTGGATATGGACGGAGCATCCGTGATGTCACCCATAGGTTTCTGAAGAACACAAAAGAAGCTTTTAGTAGGCGTGGCCAACCATCACCATTTTGTTCGCGTGTCATTGCATCGACCGGGGGATACCAAATAGGGGCAAAGAGGCGGGGCGTGAGCGGAGCTGCAGACACCTGCTATCATTTTGCTTAACTGGGCTTTCCTATGGGAGAAACACTTAATACTTCATTACCTGCGACTCTTTTGTGTTCTGACCACATGTGCTTGGTGGTACACTATATCAATAAAGTGTTTAGACTTTTAAAAACACTGCTGTAATACATTAAGCCACTAAACATTGTTCTTATAATGTTTTTCTACAGGAGGAAAATGCGAATTACTTCAAACACTTCAAATGTAGTCTGGGTTAGTAAATGCAGGAGTATTGATGAAATCCAGGCATAACACTGTATGACAACGCTTCAGATGACTGTTCTAGAGCCCACAGCTAATCAATCTGTCAGATTCTGGAGTGCATTACCGGTCTAAAGAAAACATAAATGATAAATGATCTTAAATAAAACAAACGCATGTATAGAGATAATAATTCCAAAAGGCGATTGACTGTGTAAAGCCACATGAAACAAAACAAAAATATGATGAATATGCAGAGTTCAGCGGCTAATTCAGCTGAGGTGTCGACGTCCAGCACGCCCTAGCTGCCACTCAAGTGGCCACGCCCTAATTATGCAGACTTACTATCATTTAATATAAAGGAAACAGATGAGTTCACCCTCCTCACTGTTGTCATGGAGGCTAATATTAGCTATATGAACCAATATGGTTCTTTGTACCAGGCTATAAAATCTCTGTATCTAAAGAAATGTAGCTTAAGGGGGCTAATAATATTGACTTTAAAATGGTTTAATAAAATTTAAAACTGCTTTTATTCTAGCCGAAATAAAGCAAATAAAATTTTAATCAGAAGACAAAACAATTATCAGAATTACTGTGAATATTTCCTTGTGCTGTTAAACATCATCTGGGAATAAAGGGGGGGATTCACAGGCGGGCTTATTATTATTATTAACATTATTAATTATTATTAATAATAATATTATTATTATTTTGACCTCAACTGTATTAAACCTGGGTTAGAGTTAAATGCCAGGTCATAAATTACCATTCAGTAATAGGTTTCATCCAAGAGTCTTACAGTGCATTCAAGGTATACAGTGCCTGAGTCTCTGACCGGCCCACGGCTAGTCTACAGCACCGGTTGAGCTACAGGAACAGGTCTTTTGAATGAAACTGAATCAGACGGCCTTTCTGCCAATCAGAAACACCATATGGCCTGGTCTCCACAGAGCCTGTGCATCTAAACGCTGACCTGTTGTCCAGAACATCAGTCACGCTTTACAGAAGAGGCTTTTCCATGAATCAGGCAGACGGAACGTAGCGGGAAACTCCGCACCCCTACCGGTCCCACTGTGTCCCAGCCAGTGTAACCATGACGATGAGGACACAAGTCTCTCCATCATTAAGCATTCATTACACTGTACGATATCTTCAGTATTCATTGGGTCGGACAGAGTGGGGTCAGCGTGCTACAATGTAAAAGGTTTCCACACTGAAATAATACTACACAAAATATGTCTTGAAAAAACTTCAAATGCCTACAGATATTACGGCTTTTATGAAAACGTAATGACAAGACGCTAATTTGTAGCAAAAGATCCAAAGAAAATCGGCACACTGCCACTTTAGCTCTCAAAGAATCTTTAATGTCACAACATTTCGACCGACATGGTCCTCATCAGGAAAAGCGCTACAAATGGAAGTGCTCCAGAAATAGCTCTACACAGCACCTGCAGTCAATCATTACAATCAGCTACCAAGCCGATAAACAGGAACATTTACATACAATAATATACTTATGACACAGGCCTGGATTGGCTAATCGGGAGAACCGGGAGAATTCCTGGTGGGCCGGTCCGTTTTTTGGCCACGAGGGCCGGTGTCCCTAGCTGCTTGCACTCTCAGCAGTTTCACTTTTTTTCATTATTTGTTTATTTTTTTATTTTATTTATTTTTGTTTTATTAGAATATGCAAAAAGGTACATAAATTGGGATCATACAAATACAAAAAAAAACATCAACAAAAAACCATAAGAAAACAACAATAAAAAACAAAACAAAAACAATATAGTCAGGTACTGTTAGGTGTGTGTGTGTGTGTGTGTGTGTGTGTGTGTGTGTGTGTGTGTGTGTGTGTGTGTGTGTGTGTGTGTGTGTGTGTGTGTCCATGTAAAGGTAACTTGGTGGAAAGATCAGATTACATACATTAGGAACAATATCAGCCAATAAATGAAGCAAGTATCGCAGATACAAGTAAAACAGATAAAAAAGAAACCAGTCAGAGTTATTATTATTTGTTTATTTGACCTTAACCTTACTCTTTTTACTCTTTTTTTTTTGCAGCTCTGCTCTTTTTTTATTTATTTTCTCGCAGCCCTGTGAGCAAAATGCAGCCCGCAGGTTAATGATGATCATCTTTAACCTGGGGGCTGCACCCCATTCCACCCCAAACAGCGGCACCTTAGTGAATATTAATTCATATTAATGAATATTACACCTGCTCAATGAAAATCAGATGATTCACTACATTAATAAATGTGACATAACTTGATCAGAAATCTAAAAAGGGGAGAAAAAGAGTAGAGTAAAAAAAAGAGTGGACATCAATAGGAGCAGATATCAACAGCGCCATCGTGGTCTAGTGGTTAGCACGATATGTTAGGGCGTCACCGAACCGAGTTCAAACCTCACTAGAATAGAATATAATATAATTTTTTCATTTTCAGTGTTAAGACATAAAATACTGTTTGGGTTGCTTATGTAGGGGTACTTTTTTTTTTGTTGGCGGTGCCGACCGTTACAAAGGACTGGATATCTATAAAGAATTAATGTTCTCATATTTATAAAAACACTTGAAGTTCTAAAGCAGCTGTGTCCTTGGAAAAGACGTGTAAGTGTCATTTGAAACTGAATTGGAAATGACGTTATTTTAATATAGTCAGTCGTCGACTGAGGTGGGCCGGTCTAAGGCTTGAAACTCCAGAGCTAAAAAGGAGTCCCACTCCGGCCCTGATATGACAATATGAGATGCATACATACCCTTACAAAAAAAAAACATTTAAAATACAAATCCAAATTTTCCCTATTGACTTCCTCGGAGACAGAGTATTTAACATATAAATATAGCGCATCACACCTGCACAAAATCACATCAATCAACCACAAGGCTAATTTATTTATTTTTATTTTATTTTCTCTTACACGTTATTTCTGTTATACTCTTTGGATGTTACTAAGCTCCTCATGACAAATGAGAACATATTGACTAAAAGTATGACAATGTATTTCCTCACTGTCAACTTTGATATATCTGGAAGGTTTTGTGATTCAAGAGAATACGACCGTTTTTAAAAAAAAAAAATTTAATTAAAATTATTATTAATTAATTTGTTGATTTTTTTCTCCCATTTTATTCATTTTTTTTCTTTTCCTTTTGTATTAAGATGCACCTCTTTTGTATATTCTATCTTTTGGATGTTACCAAGCCTCTCATGTTAAATGACAACATATGGACTGAACAAATATGGCACACTTTGTTTTCTCACTGTCAACTCAGGAACTCTGGAATGATGTGTATATGTGTGTATGTATGCGTGTATGTGCATATATATATATATATATATATATATATATATATATATATATATATATATATATATATATATATATATATATATATATATACATATATATATATATATATACATATATATATATATATATATATATACATAGTTGAAGTCAGAATTATTAGCTCCCTTCGTTTTTTTTCTTCTTTTTAAAATATTTTCCAAAAGATAATTAACAGAGCATGAACATTTTCACAGTATGTCTGATAATATTTTTTCTTCTGGAGTAAGTCTTATTTGTTTTTTTTCAGCTAGAATAAAAGCAGTTTTACATTTTTTATGTACCATTTTAGGGACAAAATTATTAGCCCCTTTAAGCTATATTTTTTCTCGATAGTCTACAGAACAAACCACTGTTATACAATAACTTGCCTAATTACCCCTAACCTGCCTAGTTAACTTAATTAACCTAGTTAAGCCTTTAAATGTCACTTTAAGCTGTATAGAAGTGTCTTAAAAAATATCTAGTAAAATATTATTTACTGTCATCATGGCAAAGATAAAATAAATCAGTTATTAAAATGAGTTATTAAAACTATTATGTTTAGAAATGTGCTGAAGAAACATTCTCTAATAGTAAATAATTCAGGAGGCTAATAATTCTGACTATTCATACAGTTGAAGTCAGAATTATTAGCCCCCCCCCCCCCAATTTCTCCCCGATTTCTGTTTAACAGAGAGAGGTTTTTTCAGCACATTTCTAATCATAATAGTTTTAATAACTCATGCCTAATAACTGATATATTTTATCTTTGCCATGATGACAGTACATACCATTTTACTATATGTTTTCAAAGAGTATTAGTTACTAGTATTCAGCTTAAAGTTTAAATACATTTAAAAGCTTAACTAGGTTAATTAGGTTAACTAGGCAGGATAGGGTAATTAGGCAAGTTATTGTATAACAGTGGTTTGTTCTGAAGACAATTGGAAAAAATATAGCTTAAAGAGGCTAATAATTCTGACCTTGAAATGTTTTTTTTTTTAATTATAAACTGCTTTTATTCTAGCCAAAATAAAACAAATAAGACTTTCTCCAGAAGAAAAAATATTATCAGACATACTGTGAAAATTTCATGCTCTGGTAAACATTTGGGAAATATTTTAAAAAGCAAAACAATTAAACTATATATCTATATATCTATCTATATATATATATATATATATATATATATATATATATATATATATATATATATATATATATATATATATATATATGAAGAGTTTAGATGCAAAAACCTCTAAAAGCCATTTGGTGTTTTCTTCTAAAATTTGCATTATTTTCCGACTCCTGTATATGTAGGCTCAGTAATTTTACTTTTATAGTGAATAATAAGTTTTTTTCATTGCTTTTGATATTTGTGGGTGTTTCCCTTATGGCTTATGACTGTATATCATGAACTTCTCTGTGGGTGACTGGGAATTAGCAGTATTTTGGGACTGAGCTGATAGCATTGCTTCAGCGGACTCTGCTCTGATTTACTCCTTTAGAATAACAATGACCATATGTGCTGTGAGATACAGAGGAAAAGATGGCACCTTCACACACACACACACACACACGCACTGTCTCATTCGCATCTTCCAGAGCTCCACAGATCTGCCAGTCCAAATGTTTATTCAAGCCTAAAATGACGCGAGTACAGGACAGAAGCGGTGAAGCGGAAACAAGACCACCTGGTTTCACACACATACACACACACTGCTGTCCATCATGTCTCAGCAATTACAAGAGTTTTCCGCTAGCGCCCCCCTCTGACCTGCTGCACACATTACAGTTGTTTATTGATATGCTGTAGAGGCCAATTACATTTTCTGTTTGACTTTCACATTACAAGATGTACTAGATGAAAATATTAAATATTGCTCTGTTTTTCACAACTTGATAAATAACATAATTGTATTAGCTAAATATTTTACTTATGAATGTAGATATTTCAAAACTTCATGAAACATTGTCTTTATAAAACACTAAAAAGCTTTTCGGATGTCCTGACTGAAATGAAACCTAAAAATGCCTTATAAATGTTTCATGCATTTCTATTATATAACTTGCTATAGCTTGTATCTGTTTTGTAATGTTTGTTTAGATGTTTTATTGTAATTTTACACTCTTTGTTTTTATTTTTCCTTTGTATATTCTTGTTCTGGATTTAATATGGTGCTCTAGTGTTGAGCCGTTCAGATACGTTGAATGTCATTTTGTTGTATTTAGATTTTGTATTTCCAATAAAAAATAAAAACTTTTGGTGCACCGATGCTTGTCAAATGCTTTATAAAATAAAGTTAGGAGATCAGGAAGAGGACAAATAAGAATTAAAAAAATTAAATAATAGCAATATTAATAATAAACAATAATAGTAATAACAATAATAATATGGAGGATTATATTGAGAGATCAGGAAGAGGACTGATATCATCGTCTAAAAATGCTAATTATAGAAGAAGAAGAAGAAGAAGAAGAAGAAGAAGAAGACAAATAATAATAAATAATAATCATATTGGGGGGAGATGCAGTGGCGCAGTAGGTAGTGCTGTTGCCTCACAGCAAGAAGGTCACTGGTTTAAGCCTTGGCTTGGCGTGTCAGTTGGCATTTCTGTGTGGAGTTTGCATGTACTCCCTGCATTCGCGTGGGTTTCCTCCGGGTGCTCTGGTTTCCCCCAGAGTCCAAAGACATGCGGTACAGGTGAATTGGGTAGGATAAATAAATAATCAATTCTAGAAAATACAAAGCTGGAACTGGAAATATCGATATTTTAGTATCGATCCGCACATCAGTATTAAGCACTGTTGGTGTGCCTCCAGGAACGGTTTGGGGAAACACTGGTTTAAACAGTACAGGTGTTGCGACCCGAGCTCATTCTGAAAACGTAGCCCCATGGACGTTTCTGGAGATTGTGATTTATGTAGCCGGAGGTACGTATGGCGGCATTTCATTTTTTTAAGTGAACGCAACGGGGCGGTGTGACGCCGCTCCTCTTCGCGCTCGCCGGCTGACAGCTCACCTCCGTGTGGAGGGCTATCCCACTGCAACCAGTTTGTCCTGTTAGCTCGTCGTGTACGTCGGTGAAGTGGAGACCCGGAATGGGAACCCACGGCGATGACCGGGTTCGAGTCCGGGGAAGAGCGGTTCCAGAAATCAGGTAAGACAAAAACAGAATCCAAATAATAAAGTGAACGAGTTCAAAACAGAGTGAGGATGTGGTGAAATCCGAAAACGTGGTCAACATCAGATGAGGGCTTTTCTTTTTCTGGACGGCTTTTGTAAATCGTTGCTTGGGTTTAGGTAAGCAATCGGGCGGGTCAATCGGTAAAACCGGTTGGGTTTAGGGAAGGGGGGTGGGTCGGTCGTTTGGCCGGTCACTCAGTCAATCATTCAGTCAGTCGGACAGACGGTCACTCGACAGCGGCCTCCGGCAGCTTTACGCGAGAACAGCCCAGGCGCCAAAGGCGCTCGCAAGAGGCGTTCGTTATGCGAAAAAGCGCGCACAAGGACCTCTCGCGATTTGCGAAAACAAAAACTGCACATTTACGTACCTCCCGGGACGTATTTCACGGTCTCCAGAAACATCCGTGGGTTTACGTTTCCAGATTGAGCCTGGGTTGGGTATTGGTTTAATACCCAGAGAAAACACAATGCAAGAAAGATGAATATTGCACCATGAATGCAATATAGGTTGCTTTGGATAAAAGTACAAATGTGCAAATGTAAAAGCTGACACGCAGCATCAAAAGTACCAACAGGTACAGGCATTCAAGAAAAGCACAAGAAGCTGCAGACATGAGGGAAACTCGCATAATGGCACATTTATACTTAGAAATGCTAAATGCCAGCTCTCTACAGGAGACGCAATTATGCTCACAGCAAGAAACAATGACAGTATAAAAGAGCCCATCTACAGCGGTTACCTGCTCGCCTGAGGTTCTCTGGAATCTAGCAAATGCACGGTTTGTAATTATGTTCTCTACTTAGCTCTCGCATTCACCGAAGCACTGAAGTTGGATTTGTGGCTTAGATGAATGAAAAGAGCATCATAATGTAGCCTTAACTGAGGGAAGAAAGGAGCGGCCTTCACAAGTAATGCTCTGTTCAAATCATGTATTTATTAGATGAAGATAAGCACACTTCTGTCAAGACAACTCTCAGAGAGATTTTGTGTGGTAATGAAAATATATGGGAGGCAGTTAGCACTGTTGCCTCACAGAAAGAAGGTTGCTAGTTGGAGTGCCGGCTGGGCCAAGAGGTATTTCTGTGTGAAGCTTGCATGTTCTCCCTGTGTTTGCATGGGTTTTTATATGCACTCACCGGTCACTTTATTAGGTACACCTAGCTAGAACCGGGTTGGACCCCTTTTTGCCTTCGGAACTCGTGCTTATCATTCAACAAGGTACTAGAAATATTCGTCAGAAAACATTCAAGTGCTCTATTGGATTAGGGATCTGGTGACCGTGGAGGCCAATTGAGTACAGTGAAGTCATTGTCATGTTCAAGAAACCAGTCTGAGATGATTTACACTTTATAACATGGGGCGTTAACCTGCTGGAAGTAGCCATCAGAAAATGGATACACTGTGGTCATAAAGGGATGGACATGGCAGCAACAATACTCAGGTAGGCTGTGGCGTTGACACAATGCTCAATCGGTACTAATGGGCCATGAAAATATCCCCCACACTATTACAGCAGCACCACCACCAGCCTAAACCATTGATACAAGGAAGGATGAATCCATGCTTTAATGTTGTTGACGCCAAATTCTGACACTACCATCCGAATGTCAATGCAGAAATAAAGACTCATCAGACCAGGCAACGTTTTTCCAAACATCTATTGTCCAGTTTTGAGTGTGAATTGTAGCCTCAGTTTCCCTGTTCTTGGCTGACAGGAGTGGCACCCGTTGTGGTCTTCTGCTGCTGTAGCCAATCTGCCTCAAGGTTGGATGTGTTGTGTGTTCAGCAGGCACGTGCACACATAGGGCTCAACCTGTGCAGTGTACATGCCCTTTTTAGTCTTGGATAGAAAGTGCCCTTCCAAAATTATCAAAAGTGCCCCCGCGACACCCCTTCTCCCCCCACCACCCTTCAATAGGCGCGCGACAACACCGCTCTTGAGTACCCGCGCTCCTCCCCTCCACCCCCCGCTTTACAGTACGCGCGCGACAACACCGCTGATCAGAACGCGTGCAACAACACAGCTCTTGAGTACAACAACAACAATGCACATGCCCTTTGGACAGTCTCTGCACGGGCCTGGTATTCAGAGATGCTCTTCTGCAGACTTCGGTTGTAACGAGTGGCTATTTGAGTTACTGTTCTGGCCATTCTCCTTTGACCTCTGGAATCAAGGCATTTACACGCCCAGAACTGCCGCTCACTGGATATTTTCTCTTTTTCTGACCATTTGTTGTAAACCCTAAAGATGGTTGTGCATGAAAATCCCAGTAGATCAGCAGTTTCTGAAATACTCAGACCAGCCCATCTGGCACCAACAGCTATGCTACATCACTTAAATCACCCTTCTTCCTCATTCTAATGCTCAGTTTGAATTGTAGAAATTTGCGTTAACTAGCAGTTGGACAGGTGAAACCTAATAAAGTGGCTATATATATATGTGTGTGTGTGTGTGTGTGTGTGTGTGTGTGTGTGAATGAAGTTTGTTGTCTGAACTTAATTTTGTTAGATTTTAACTTGCAAACTGCTTCGTTAATTTTTTTTGTTCCCTCAAAACAATGTTTTAGAGTGTAAACATACATAAAATAAAGCTCATTCTGCTTCAGACTAAGCACTGATGTCAAAATTCTCTAATTTTAATTCTCCAAATATACACCTGTGAAAGGTGCTTATTTAAAAAATGTCAATTAGATTATGTAACTAGCTTGGAAACATTCTAAACGCTTTTGAAGAGCTATATAAACAACTCTGCGAGAGTAGAAAATAAAAACTGCATCTGTTTTCAACACATCCGCCCGTCCGTCACTCGGTTGCCACTTCCTCATGCATATATAATGCCAGCCAGATGCACATCTACATGCAGCCCAAATCCCTTCATTCACTCCTACCCACTTTTCTTGACCCACATTTACACCTCTATTCCTGATCTCACTGCTTCATCAGGCTGTGTGTGTCGATGCATCAGTGGGTCGTCCGCTGTAGTCTGCGCAGAAATACAATATTATCGATGCACAGACAGTAAATATCAAAGTGACGCCATGTGCTATTTGCATTATCTTCAAAATATGTCTACAAGGTGGGTGTGCTAAGAAAAATAGATTTAGAACTGATTAAAACAGTCTCTAAAGAGTGTTGTTAGACAGGATTTATTTTCTGTGTTAGAAGTACAGACATCGATAGTGCAGTAATCATTTATTCATTTACCTTCGGTTTAGTCTCTATTTTAAAAGTCAACACAGTGGTATGAACCGCCAACTATTCCAACATATGTTTTATGCAGTGGATGCCCTTCCAGCCGCAACCCTGTATTGGGAAACACCCACACACTCATTGTAGTTTACACAGCCAATTTAGTTTATCCTATTCACTTATAGCACAAGTCTTTGGACTGTGGGGGAAACCGGAGCACCCGGAGGAAACCCACGCCAACACGGGGAGAACATGCAAACTCCACATAGAAATGCCAACTTGCCTCGCCGGGACTTGAACCAGCGACCTTCTTGCTCTGAGGCGACAGTGCTAACCACTGAGCCACCATGCCATGCCGTAATGCAGTATGTTACTGTATTTTTAAAGCTGCATTGTACAAAGCTACTGTATATTGCACCGTAAAGATATACAATGCTGTAAATACAGTAATTGGCAAGGTAAAGGATGATGTAAATACAGTATTTTTACTGTAATAGATTTACAGTAAGTTACTAGCCAACTGAACTGTATATATGAACTAAATTTTACTGTAGGACAGTAAGGCAGTATGTTACTGTATTTTTTAAAGTTGCACTGTGAAAAGTACTGTATATTATACAGTAAAGATATACAATACTGTAAATACATACATGGCAAGGTAAATGATGTAAATACAGTATTTTTACTGTAATAGATTTACAGTAAGTTACTAGCCAACTGAATTGTATATATATGAACTGAATTTTACTGTAGAACAGTAATGCAGTATGTTACTGTATTTTTTAAAGTTGCATTGTAAAAAATGATGTATATTATACAGTAAAGATATACAGTATTGTAAATACATATACATCAAGATAAATGATGCTGTAAACATCAAAAACACAGTATTTTTGCTGTAATATATTTACAATAAGTTACTGGCCAACTGAACTGTATATACTGTATGAACTGAATTTTAGTGTAGGATAGTTATACAGTATGTCACTGTATGAGTTGCATTGTAAAAAAAACTGCTGTATATTTTACAGTAAAGCTTGACAATACTGTAAATACATACACAGCAAGGTAAATGGTTTAATAAATGTAAATACAGCGTGACTGATTTACAGTAAGTTACTGGCAAACTGAGTATGAACTGAATTTTACTGTAAGATGGTTATGCAGTGTTACTGTATTTAAAAGTGGCATTGTAAAATTTACTCCATATTTTACAGTAAAGGTATACAATACTGTAAATACAAACATGGCAAAGTAAATGGTGCTGTAAATGTAAATATAGTATTATTGCTGTAGTTGATATACAGTAAGGCACTGGTAAACTGAACTAATATGAACTGAATTTTACTGGAAGACAGTAATGCAGTATGTTACTGCATTTTTAAAGTTGGATTGCAAGAATACAGTATATTTTACTCTAAAGATATACAATACTGAAAATACAGACACAGCAAATGTAAATAAGTTTTTTTTTGCTGTTATTGGTTTACAGTAAGTTACTGGCAAACTGAACTGTATATATGGACTGAATTGTAGTGTAGGACAGTTTTACAGTATGTTACTGTAAGAGTTGCATTGTAAAAAAAACTACTGTATATTTTACAGTATAGCTTGACAATACTGTAAAATACATACACAGCAAGGTAAATAGATCTAAGAATGTAAATACAGTGTTTTCGCTGTAATTGATTTACAGTAAGTTACTGGCAAACTGAGTATGAACTGAATTTTACTGTAAGACGGTTATGCAGTATGTTACTGTATTGAAAGTGGCATTGTGAAAATTACTCCATATTTTACAGCAAAGGTATACAATACTGTAAATACAAACATGGCAAGGTAAATGGTGCTGTAAATGTAAATATAGTATTATTGCTGTTATTGATATACAGTAAGGCACTGGTAAACTGAACTGTAATATGAACTGAGTTTATATGAATATAATATGAACAGTTTTACGGTATGTTACTGTATTTTTAAAGTTGCATTGTGAGAATTACAGTACATTTTACTCAAGATATACATTACTGCAAATACATCCACAGCAAATGTAATTTTTTTTGCTGTAATTAGTTTACAGTAAGTTACTGGCCAACTGAACTGTATGTATGAACTGAATTTCAGTGCAGTACAGTTATACGGTATGTTACTGTATGAGTTGTATGTTTCTGTATAAGTTGCATTGTAAGGGTGCTTTCACACCTACACTTTTGTTTCGGAACGTGTCTCGTTTGCCCAGTTAGCGCGGTTCGATTGGCATATGTGAACAGGGTAATCGTGCTCTGTTCCGCGCCAAAGTAATCGCTCCGAGATCGCTTGAATGAGGTGATCTCGGCTCGATTAAAACGAACCCTGGAGCGGTTCGATTGCAGAGAGAAAGCGATCCGAGCGCGGTTATATCAGTGTTTTATGGATATGTAATAGGCTTACGGCTATATGAAGAGAGAATTATGAGTAGGGCGGGAAGTTTCGCGAGTCTCCGGATGCCCGCAAAAGAGTGATGATCTCCCGGTAATCTCGCGTCTCCCTCCCGGTCCTCAAATAGGCATCGTGGCGCACCCTTCTCACCCCGCCCCACCACATCTCTCCTCAGACATGTCGCGTGCGCACCTTGTCAATCACCACCAAACCACCACCTCTCCTGACAGCTTAGCGGGACGCTGCAAAATAAACCCTGACCAATGTGGGGAGAGTTTACTCGCACGTGACTTGTTTTAGCTCTTTTGGTCCGATTAGAAACTTTGCAGTGTGAAAGCGAACCGCTCCAAGAGCAAAGAGCAACAATGTAACAATTGTAATCTCTGTTTCGGAACAACTGAATCAATTCACAGGTGTGAAAGCACCCTAAAAAAACTACTGTAAATTTTACAGTAAAGCTTGACAATACTGTAAATACATACACAGCAAGGTAAATGGTTCTATAAATGTAAATACAGTATTTTGCTGTAATTGATTAACAGTAAGTTACTGGAAAACTGCGGCCAGTAAGTTAGATTCAACAAGAAATTGTAACACTACAGTTTAAACATATTGGATACATTCAGCCAATCCCCAGGTCTGGCTGAAGCTCTTTTAGCTTAGCTTAGCAAAGATCATTGAAGTGGCTTAGACATAGGCGTTGCTAGGCCTATTGTAGGGGGGCTATATTTCTACTCAGCCCCCCTAAAACATTGCAATTAGCTAATGAACTGTACACTAAATTATCACTTCAGTCCTCTTAAAATTTGATATGAAAACAGAGGCAGAATTCGGCTCTTTCTCGTCTTTTGTTTTTTCATTTTATCAGCAAACCTCAGCCGTGGACGGCGAGAGAACGAGGTTTCTGTGTATAGAAAAATCTATATAATATCTGCTTATTTGCAGTGAATGGTTTCAAACATAGTAAAACTCAAAAGCTTAACTCTAGTGGACTTGTAAAATGAGTTTATTTCCCAAAAAAGTGAAGTGTTCTGTATACTATATGTATATGACCCCCTCCTTAAAAATACACCTCAGTAGAATCAATATTTGGGAGCAGATCTGACAAGCATGTCTGAAAACTTCATGGTGACTGCAGCCAAACCTCTTAGACAGTGCAGAGACATTAGAGCCAGAGACACTGTCTAGACTGTTCTGCTTTCATTGTGTCTCTGAAAGCCCCATGAGGACACAATGGCTTATCCAGCAGATACTGATGACTTACAAAAGCACCTTGACTGATGGAATCAAGGTGCTCGAGCTCCAGAATCTGTTCTGAAACTTCACACAGCAGCCTATTGAATACAGCTAATCTGAAATTAGAAAATCATATGTGTGTGTGCTGTACACAATATTTATACTGATATATTAATATTTATACTGATATATTTAAAAATGTCTACACACAATGGCAAAAAAATTGGATAAATCAATCAATGGACTACTAATTTAGTCAATTCAGCGTAACAAACAGCACATACAGTATAAGTGTTGTGAAAAAGTGTTTGCCCCCTTATTGATTCTTACGTTTTTACATATTTGTGACACTTCAATGTTTCAGATCCTCAAACGAATTAACAAATTAGTTGGAGCTAACACAAGTTAACAGATCAAGACGTTTTGAAATGAAGGCTTTTCTATTATTAAGGGGAAACAAACTACAAAACAGCATACACTGCGTCCCAAATCGCACACTATGCACTTAATCACTATGTACTTAGCTGCTTTCACAGTCAACAACACAGTATATGAATTTAGTGCAGTGCCAAATGTTGTCCCAATGTGAATGCGCTACTTACACTATTTATACTACAAAATGGCGTATAATAGCGCATGAGTATGTGATTTGGGATGCACCTATAGCCCTGTGTGAAAAAGTGTTCGCCCCCTAAATCTAATAACTAGTAGTAACCATAGTTTGGTCTCCCTTAAAAGCAACAACTGCAATCAAGTGTTTCTAAAACCTTGTAATGAGTCTGTTACAGCGATTAGGAGGAGTTCTGGCCGTCTGAGTCTTTACAAAATCGCTGTAATTCAGCCAGATTGGAGGGTTTTCTGCCTTGAAGGTCATTCCACAACATCTCAATTGTATCCAGGTTAGGACTTTGACTAGGCCACTCTAACGTCTTTATTTTGTTTTTCTTCAGCCACTCAGAAGTAGACTAGCTAGTGTGCTTTAAATCATTGTCCTGCTGCAAAGTCCAAGGTCGCTTCTGCTTAAGGTCTCTAACAGATGGCCAGACATTCTCCTTCAGGATATTTTCTTACTCATCAGAAATAATGTTTCCATTTATCACAGCAAGTCTTTCAGGTCCTGAAGCAGAAAAACAGCCCTACGCTATCACACTACCTCCACCAAATTTTGCTCTCGACACTCAGAAATAAAGGTATGTGAGCTGTCGCTGGGGTGGTACCTTTTCAAAAGGTACACATTTGTACTTGAAGGGTCCATATTGGTACCTAGTATAGTATATATTAGTACCTACAAATTTTAAGAGGAACACTTTTGTACTTTTTAGGTACTAATATGCACACTCGAGGTATTAATATGGGCCTTTTAGGTAAAAATTTGTACCTTTTGAGCAGCCTAGCCTTGTACCACCAATAGCCTAGAGGTTAGCGCGCCGACATATGGTGCAATAGCACGTCAGGGCGTCTCGAGTTCGAATCCTGGCTCGACGACATTTCCCTACCCTACCCCCTGTCTCTCTCTCCCACTTCGCTTCCTGTCTAAAATCTGTCCTATCTAATAATAAAGGCCAAAAATAAATCTTTAAAAAAATAAAATTTGTACCTTTTGTAAAGGTGCCACCCCAGTGACAGTTTGCGCACCTTTATTTCTGAGAGTGTATAATGTTCTTTTCTGAACTGAGGTGTTACTTTTACACCACACATAATGGGACACACACCTTCCATAAAGTTTAACTTTTGTTTAGTCAGTCCACAGAATACTTCCCCAAATGTCTTGGGGACATTTAGGTGTTTTCTGGCAAAAAAAAAAAAAAAAAACATTATTTCTTTTTCTTTTTTCTTTTTTGCTCCGCAGTGGTTTTCGTCTTGAAATTATTTTTGCCCAGTCTCTTTCTTATGGTGGAGTCATGAACCCTCACCTGAACTGTATCAAAGTTCTTTAGATGTTGTTGTGGGTTCTTTTGTGACCTCTAGGAAGAGTTGTCGATGTGCTCTTGCGATAATTTTAGGGCACTTTTTCCACACAGGCCTATGTAGTTATTGTCATTGTAATTTTTTAAAAGGCACTCCGTCAGCATCTGATGGTTCGCTGATATAACGATGAGAAAAACGTTGGTCATATATAGGCCCACACACAATCTGTGCGTACAAAAATCTGCAGATTTCTGCAGATTTTTAGCCAATCGCGTCTATTTTTTACTTTATATTTATTTAGTTGTAAATTAATTTCAGTAATTTTATTGACACATATGAAAATGCTCATATGATTTATTTACAATAAAGTGAATATTTTCTGTCTTTTAGTAGATATATGAAATGAGAGACTTGTTTTGTTTACCAAAATAAGTGGATTTAATTGCATATGCATTGTAAACATTAAAGTTAAAAAGGTATTACTTTTGTTTCATATATTAAGCTTTTAGTGACAATAATCCCCAAATCGTTCTGCATAAATGTGCAGATTTTTAACAAAATTCTGCTCATAAATAGCAAAAGATTCTGTCTAGCCCTAGTCATACGTTAGCTGGCTGTAAGGTAAATTTTTCATTTTAATGGCTATATGCTATCTTACACCAATTTATATTTAGATAAATCATAACAAACTTGGGAAAATGTCATCTTTATATATATAAGGCACCAAAATAAAAACAACAATTAAAATTAAATATTATATTCTCGTATTGAAGGTTATTTTTTAAATAAAATTCTTTATTTTTAATCATATTTTCTGGATGCATTCTACATTATTGTTTTTTATTTTTACTATAATTATTATTTACATTTTTATTGTAATGTAAAAAAGGCAAATTTAAAGACATTCCAGACGCACACTGAAAAGACACTGTATTATTGAAGTACCTTTTATCCAGTTATTAATTTGACCGCATATGCCACAAAAACAGGAATTCTGATTGTACTTAATGTAAGTGTAATCTTTAAAAAGCTTCAGTTTTACATCAGACTGGTAATGTCGGCATTCAGAGCTGGTTATTCCTTAGCTTAACATCCAGCCATCTGTCCATTCTTAATCCTGGCCACTACTGATGTGATGAGAAAAAGACAAATGTAAGAAGAAGAAAGAAGGCCGTCAGGGCTGTATGAGATGTACACTTCGATTCGGGGAATTGTAATTTTTCACACTCACCGGCCACTTTATTAGGTACATTAACTGCTTATTATCGCAAATTTCTAATCAGCCAATCACAAGGCAGCAACTCATTGCATTTAGGCATGTAGACATGGTCAAGACGATCTGCTGCAGTTCAAACCGAGCATCAGAATGGGGAAGAAAGATGGTTTAAGTGACTTAGAACGTGGCATGGTTGTTGGTGCCGCACAGGCTGGTCTGAGTATTTCAGAAACTGCTGATCTACTGAGATTTTCACGCACAACAATCTCTAGGGTTTACAGAGAATGGTCTGAAAAAGATCCAGTGAGCGGCAGTTCTGGGCGCGTAAATGCCTTGTTGATGCCAGAGGTCGGAGGAGAATAGCCAGACTGGTTCCAGCTGATAGAAACGCAACAGTAGCTCAAATAACCAATCGTTACAACCGAGGTCTGCAGAAAAGCATCCCTAAATGCACCGGGTGCCACTCCTGTCAGGTAAGAACAGGAAACTAAGGCTACAATTCGCACAGGATTACCAAAATTGGACAATAGAAGATATGAAAAACTTTGCCTGGTCTGATGAGTCTCGATTTCTGCTGGGACATTTGGATGGTAGCGTCAGAATTTGGCATCAACAACATGAAAGCATGAATCCATCCTGCCTTGTATCAACAGTTCTGGTGGGTGGTGGTGGTTTATAGGTGTGGTGGATATTTTCTTGGCACATTTTGGGCCCATTAGTACCAATTAAACATCGTGTCAACACCACAGCCTACCTAACTATTGTTGCTGACCATGTCCATCACTTTATGACCACAGTGTGCCCATCTTCTGATGGCTACTTTCAGCAGGATAACGCACCATGTCAAAAAGCGTGAATCATCTCAGACTGGTTTCTTGAACATGACAATGAGTTCACTGTACTCAAATGGCCTCCACAGTCACCAGAACTCAATCCAATAGAGCACCTTTGGGATGTGGTGGAACGGGTATTCGCATCATGGATGTGCAGCCGAAAAATCTGCAGCAACTGCGTGATGCTATCATGTCAATATGGAGCAAAATCTCTGAGGAATATTTCCAGTAGCTTGTTAAATTTATGCCACGTAGGATTACTGCAGTTCTAAAAGCAAAATGGGGTCCAACCTGGTAATAGTGAGGTTTACCTAATAAAGTAGCCGGTAAGTGTATTTAGAGTATTTGTTATCACTGATTATTTTGAGTTTCTATACTTTTTATGCTTAATGAGGATATTTTATTTTATTTTATTTGTTTTCTAAAATAATTAATTGTAATTTAATTGCAAATAAATTAAAATTTAATTTAAAACAAGCTGTTCATTTAAAGATCTCCTGCATAATTTAAAGATCTTCTTTCAAGCAAAGATTTGGAATTTTCCAGGCACTTTTCACATCCCAATTGGATTAGCGTAATTCTCTTTACTCTGATCTTCCTCGGCCTACATTATCTTGCTAATCTTGCTTATCTTGCTTGTTCAAAGTGGCTTTTGACTGGGCCTAGAAAGATGTACCATATTTCCCCTTAATACTGTGCCTCTCTAACCTTAGGGCTTCTCTTGCTTGCACACAAGAGACATCCGTTGATTGGATGTGCACCAGTATATCCTGGTGAACTCCAAATCATTTACGATTATCAGCTTATGTTAGCTTGCAACAGAGTCTGGTCTGATCCCATTTGTCTGGAAAACATAAAAAGCCTTCCTGTAGTCCAAAACTCAAAATCGTGGAAAGCAAGAACTAATGCTTTAAACGCTTACCTTTAAAGGAGTAATCCACAGGGTATTTTTAAGGCTTGGTTGTGTTTATAAGATGCAAAGCAATATGTGCTCATGCTTCACTTGTAGAAAATCATGTTATTTTTTCGCAAATCTAACTTTGATTATATACAGCTACTCAGCTAACATGAAAACGACAGTCATATTTCCTAATGAGGAACCTAAAGAGGCTCTGATTGGTCATCTAACATAATGTGCAGTGATTCACGGATTGGCTCCATATTACCACGTCCCGCCCATTTAAGCATTCACTTTTGCGGCATGTAAATACTGTCAGTCTAAGAAGCTGTTAGCCGTTTCAGTTTGTGCCTGTATCAGACCGAAAATAAAGATCACACAGCTGAACCTCACCCCTGCTTTCTAAAATAAAATCTGACAAGCGTATTTTACACATATTCAGAATAAGCATGTGTAAGTAATCTGAAACGCTTACATATCTCTGCGAGTTTGTTATTTGAGATGTAGAACACAGCGAGAGTGGCCAAAGATATCCATACAGAAGTGGATATTAACCTGTATCCTGTCACATTTGCGTGCAAAAAACTGTACAAAGCTAAACCTGGAAAAAGGGGTAACCTAGGTGCCCTTTATTGGAAGAAGCATGCGTCACGTTTTCAACGTGGTTTTGGAGCATTTATCTATAATAGATAAGTGAATTTAAATCGCATGGGGCGATTACAACTTATAACACACAGTTAAGCACATATTTTGCAAGCTACACAAAGCGAGGCAACAATTTTAATCACACTTACATGTTATGATCAGGAGGAAGAAGAAACTGGTCCATAGGAACTGTAACAGTTACTGACAAAGTCCCTGTCAAAGTCTGAACATACTGCACATAAAAGTCTGCTGCTCCTTGCTTTAATAGCAAACGGCCGGTGAATCCCGCTTTGCAGTGCAGGTCGTTGTACCAAAAATCAGAAAAATGACAGGAATAAACACAGCACACAGTTGGCTATACTGTTGTGTTGTTGTGAAAATTAACTTTAACCCTTTATTCCCCGCAGTCGAATCTCCTATAATCTGTTATCTTCAGTCATGATCGATCCCGTGATCCTAAGCACTCCGCCAGTGTCTGAATGGAAGGAACGTTTACATTTTACTGGATCTGGAACTACATATTTGGTGATGTACCGTATCGACATCGACGCGTTAAAGCAAAAGATTCTAACCCAACTAAATTTAATCATTCGACTCGAATTTAGTTAAAGAATCGAAAGTTTTAATAATGGAGCACTTTCAGATTTAAACCTCAGCTGGATGTTTTCATTCACTCAGCTCATTTTCAAAAACCCATAATAGGGGCTCTTTAACACTTTGGCTTTTATCAGAATACTTGTCTTCAAATAAATAAATACTAGGGATTAGGGTTGTAACGGTATTAATTTTTTACGGTATGATAATCGTCTAAAACAATACCACGGTTTGACGTTTTCGCGGTATACGGTATGTTACAAATGTTATAAAATAATAGATGAGTGAAGCAAATTTGACTTTTTTCAAATAATATATTTTCAGTTACTATAAACAACACCACTTACAAAGAACAAATAAAAAATAAGAAAATAATAAATAATGTGTCAAAGTCCAAATAAAGTCCAAATAAACATGGTGCAAATCCTCAGTAAAAAAATAGATATAAATATTTACTATATATTATACTATAAATAGTTACATAACGAAACTAGATTCAATATGGAACATCCTTAGGTTTTATGTGCCAGCATGGATATGGTTGTCTGTGAATATGGATTTGGATATGGTTGTCTGCAATGCAGACAAACAGCTGCACCTTCATTTGCGTCTTTTGAAAACAGCAAGAGCAGCAGTTCGTCTTTGCTGTGTCACTGTTTTGTCATGTTTCTGTGCTGCTGTGCATGCAAAAGTACTTAGTATGAGAATTATTTCATGCAAAACTTTTTTTTTTTTGGTTTTATTTAGCCGCGCATAAATGTATGCCTATCTCTCATTCCCTGTTGTTCAAAAAGCTCATTGTTGGTCCACAAACAAAAGCGAAACCTATGCTTATTGGTTGTGATACAGCGAGTTTGAACCAATCTGGGCATGGAGGAGGGACAATGCATCAATGTATCATGTCTGGTTTGTCCGGAGACACAGTGACGAGCGTTTCTTTGTCAAATCAGCGTTGTCAAATTTTGATGACGTAACCGCACTGAATCCGGAGCCTCTGAAAGTCCGCAAATGTTATATGATACAGCACTGAGAAAGCTGAGATTCTCTTCTTTATGCCAATCTTTGAATTGTATGAATCGGATCGGCGGATCAAAAGTTATTAAACATTTAAGAGCAATACTTATTTTTAGCCGCGGGCGGCTGTCTCGGTCTTTAAGGGTTAAAACCGTTGATATGCAATTGTTCATGGTATGATAATCGTGCACGTTCAAATCGTGGTAGACCGTCATACCGGTATATTGTTACAACCCTACTAGGGATGTAATAGTATCAGAATTTCACGGTTCGATAATACCTCGGTATGAATGGTACGGTACGGTATTTATTGAATAATTTACAGGAAAAACAAAACTATTGAAAATACTCGAAAAAAGTGCCAAAAGTGTTTATTTACCTTAGCACTGAACATATCAATGACATACAAATAAGTTTCAATTTAGTATTGTTGAAAACTCATCACATTCAACATTTAATCACTCACTCACTTAGATAGAGATGGGTTTTTTTAAGGAAAATTATCATATAACTATAATCTGGTGAAAGCTGGGATCTCTGGGCATGTCCCCTGCAACAGAAAAAAAACCCTCTCATTTGGGACTGAGGTTTCTGGGACAGAGAGATATGATTTAGCCAAGGTTGACAGCAGTGGGTAATGTTGTGCATTGTCTTTCCACCACTTGAGAGGACAAGCCATGAGTGAGATAGAGGTCTCTTTGCGGTACAAGTCAATGTCTGCATCAATCTAACAAGTGTGCTGTGTTCTGCAGTCCCCATGACTGTTTTTAGTCGTATTCCCCGACTTATATTTCACCACAGTCTGGCAGTGCCTGCATGCTGTTTTTTTCTTTGTCACCTTTTCTCCTTTTTTATATCTTTTTAGAAAGAAACTGAAATGCTTCCACACATCTGATTTAAAACCCGCTTTAGGTTCATTCATTTCCAGCTCTTTTTCTTCCCCGCTACTAGCAGCACACTCCATTTCCGCATTACTGGATCTGTAGTGACAACAGACCGCAAAGGATGATGGCCATGCCTAGGCTGATAGGAATTGTACTTCCCGCTACCTCCTGCTCGCTTCATTCGCCTAAGCAAACTTTTCTCAGAAATATAGATTTATTGAGTCATGCGCCTACGGTAATATTGAAAAAAATTACTATTGCGGTATGACGGTATTTAAAATATTGTTACATCCCTAATAAATACTGTAAATTAATTCACGTTGGAGCGAGAGTTTCATGAGTCTTGATTTAGAGCAAGACTATGCACTTCAGTGATGGCAGAAAGTGCTGCGGTTTGTTACTTCCAAATAATTAAAGAAAACCATTCCTAAACTGGTCTGTCTTGCATCCTGCTCTTTTACCTCATTTATTTCTGACCTGTGCTTGCTCTTTCGGTTGCTGACGCCACTAAAGTGTGTCCTGGTACCAAAGTTGCTTCATTTTGTCCAATTTTAATTTGTTTAACTCACTCTCCCTTACATCCCTGCCCTTCAGTCACATCTATTCTTTAACGTCGTCATGAAACAGAAGTTAAGATTGTCCTTTTTTCCTCTATTGTGATGTAGATCCACTTAAAATAGTCCTGAAATGAGAAGAAAATGTAGGACAGTGCATGATTTTGTCTTTTGGCAAGGCAAGTTTATTTATATTGCACATTTCATGAACAGAGGCAATTCAAAGTGCTTTACATAAACAAGAATAAAAAAAGAGAAGTATAAGAAAATAAAAAACAAACCAACAATAAAAGTGATTAAAAACAGATAAAACAGATTAAAATGTGTTAAAACATGTTATAAAAGAATCAAAAGAAAGACATAATAGTGCGATCTGTCGGACGCAGCACAGTGCTCATTCAGTAAAAGTCTTGATTTGAACGTGCCTACTGTTGGAGCACATCTGATCATTTCTGGAAGCTGATTCCTGATTTATTTGTTCCTTAAGATCTGAGTGATCTGTTAGGTTTGGTCTGGTCAGAATCCTGGCTGCAGCATTCTGGATGCGCTGCAACTGTCTGACTTTCTTTTTGGGGAGGCCAGTGAGGAGGCCGTTACAGTAATCCAGCCTGCTGCTGATAAAAGCATGAACAAGTTTCTCTAAGTCCTCACTGGAAACAAAGCATCTAATTCTTGCAATGTTTTTGAGATGATAGTATGACTGCTTTGACATGACTATTGAAACTTAGATCTGACTCCAGAATCACAACAAGATTCTTGACCTTATTTTTTTGTTGTTTTACCTTTGGAGCCGAGGTAGAGCCATTGGTTTTGGGAACCAATTGGATTGTTGGAACATCCAGGTTGCTAACAAGATGAAAAAAAAGGATAATGACAAATGAACGAAAGCAGGGCAGAAATGAGGCACCCCATTGATAGCCATGCCCTTAGGGTCTTCCATGTGACCAGACAAACTCAGTATTTTTACTGTAAATTACTTACAGCAAAAATACTGTATTTACATTTACACCAGCATTTATCTTGCTGTATATGTATTTACAGTATTGTATATCTTTACATAATGCAACTTTAAAATACAATAACACTGCCCTACAGTAAAATACAGTTCACATTACAGTTAAAGACTGTGTAATTTACAAAAATCTTTAACAGTGTAGCCCTCTAAAGGCCACATAGGAAAATGGTGATGTGGCTTGTGATATGCTCAGTAAACACCAGAGATGTATAAAGTACCAGAGACCCAGACTTAGGCCGTACTCACACTATGTACAGTTGCCTCGAACCGGGCCAAAGCACGCTTGCCCCCGCTCCCGTCTCCCCCCCTCCACCCGCACTCACATTACTTTCGGGCCTGGGCACACTTACGGCATCGCTGCTGCGCTGTTCAGTAGAGAAGCGCTCTCGCTCAGCACAATTAAGATTTCTCAATTTGCCCAAGTGAACCGTGCTCAGAACCTGAGCCCGATTCAGCACACTCACACTTCTCAAACGATCCGGGAAACGGGCCTGGGCATGGTTCAGGTAGCATAGTGTGAGTAGGCCCTTAAGTAAAAGTACAAGTGCTCTATTAAAAAGTGACTTGAGTAGAAGTTGAAGTGCTCTTTAAGCACCATACTTAAGTATTACTAAAGTATTCTTAGTATATACTATAGTATTCAACATTTTTTGTACTTGAGTATTGCAAGTAGTTTATTTCAAAATGTATTACTCAAGTACTGAAAGTTAAAGCACAAGTATTGTGTAATGTAGTTATTACAGAAAGCAGACAAAAGACTCATATTGTTTTGTTTATTTTCAATATCTTTTATTTGGGGCACATGATTAAGCAGAACGAATAGAAACATGGCTTACGATACTGTGTTTCTCTCACGCTTGAACCACAGATCTGACAGATTATAACAGCTTTAACACACACCTTTCAAAGTTGTGTCACAAAAACACTTCATAATCCACTCAAAATTCTATTGAAACCCATTTTCGGATCGCAAATTAGCAGTTGTAAACGCTGTAAACGGAAGTTCTAAACATTGTACTGGAAGACGCTGGTCACTATGGCGTCCTCCAGGCAGCAGCCAAGAAAAAGGTCTATAACTGTAACGAGTAGGGGTGTGAATCTACACTGGTCTCACGGTTTGGTTTGGTTACGATTATCGTGCCATCGTTTCAGTTCAATTCGATATCTCAGTGCATCTCGGTACATTGACGATGCTTTCCGTACATGATAAGATTTTTTTCTTCATAACACAGGAAGTTTTTTATTAAAATCTATATATATATATATATATATACAATTTTGTTCTTTAATACAGCAGTCAGATATATGAACTGTTCTCCTAATTTGACCTGCTCAAAGAAAACACTCTTTTTGAATGTATCAAACAAAACTCCAACACATGCACAGAAGCCAGCATGAGCATTTACAGCAAATAAACTAATGTAAATATGATCCTACCTGCTTTTTGAGCGCTGACAGGTGAGGTCTCTATAATTGGTTATTGTCTTCACCTGCTCAACAGAAAGGGCTTTAGAAATGAAAGTGCTGTTCGCCAATGGTGAGAAGAACAGCCGCGGTTACAGTCTGTATGTGCATAATACGCTATTAACACAGGTAATCCATAATAGACACAGTGGAGAAAGCTTGCAGGCACGCTCGTGTCTGGATCCACAAGTATCGATTTAACAGCCAAGAGGAGAGGAAAAGTTACCTCACAAACAGGCCAGCGGTTCAAATGTCCAAAGTGAGAGAGAGGTAAAGATGGAGTTTTACAACATTACTCTCTCTGTAGTCGTGAAATACCGGCTCGTGTGCTGTGCTGCCTTCATTGTAGTAAGAGCGTTATTTACATACCCTTGCATCCTTTGCCATAGTATTGTGACATCACGCATAGGAGAGAAATGACATCAGTATAGGGGTGTCAAAATTAATTGTTTCTTCGGTGCACCGCGATGCAGACGCGGACAATTCGGTATCGATTCAGTAATAACCATAACCGGTTATTATGTAGTGACGTCATTTATCTCCTATGCGCTCTGTCGCGAGGGAGGTGAGCGCCGTTATTTACAACACTCAGCCAACTCAGGGCCAGCCCGTGGCATAGGCACCATAGGCAAATGCTTAGGGCGCTGTATATCCAGTTGGGCGCCAGAAATGAGCGCACTTCGGTTGGTTTTGTTTTCGATTTTCCTGACACACTTTCAGTTATAGACGGCAATAACTCAAAAAACTCTTACCCTAAAAAGATCTAAAGTGTGTTTCCTACAGAAAGACAAAGCTGGTTATGTTTCACAGCTGTCTTTCTTTTTTTCGCTCGACATTACGAGCACTGCTCCGTTTAAGCCCTCGCAGTCTGCGTTTACTTTAGCCGGCAGAGCTCGCGCTGAGAGGAGCTCTCTGTAAGGGACCGTCGGAAAAGTGCTTATTTTTTTCGTTTTTCTGCTCCGCTCAGCACGAGCTCTCCCTGTTGCAAGGGCTTAAGTGTGTTTGTTTGTGTGTGTGTGTGTGTGTGTTTGTTTGTTTGATGCTGTCTATGTTTGTGAATGTGTTTGAATGAGAGACAGTGTGTTGCTGTGTGTCTGTGTGTTTATACAGACAGCATGTTATAGCCTCCCCCCTAAAATATAACACTATATATGGAAAGCATCGTCAATGCACCGTGATGCACCGAGATATCGAATTGAACCGAATCGATGGCATGATAATCGTAACCGAACCGAACCGTGAGACCAGTATAGGTTCACACCTCTACATCAGTATGTAATAACCGGTTATGATCTATTACTGAACCGATATCGATAATTTTGGCACCCCTGGTAACAAGTACCGATGCAGCACATAAAAAATCTATCAGAATAAAAGTATTTAACTCATCGAAAATATGTACTGAAGTAAACTTGGAAGATTAAAAAACAATACTCCAGTAGAGGACAGATACTGTCTTTCAGTACGTAAGTACAATAGTGAAGTAGTTCTACTTCGTTACTATACAGCTCTGGTAAACACAAGTGTTTTCTAGAAAAGTGTTTTCATGAAAGTGTGTTCTTGACATCTGTGATCAGCAAATGCTGGTAAGATGTGTACAGACTGCTGCATGTTTACTCTGGATCAATGTAATAACCTCTCCTCTGCTTCTACACATGAAATGAAGGATGTTATGTGACCGCTGTGTGATGTTATCTTTAGCAGTAAGTGGCTATTTAGCAGATGCTTTTACACAAAGCAACTTACAGTGCACTTACTAAACACATTCCCTAACCCTAGCCATTAACAACCCTGGAATCAGATGAAAATGATAAGCGGATAATGCTGTTCAAGCCTCAACACCATCTTAAAGCCTAAAAGCCCTGATATTCTCACAGCAAAATCCTTTTTTTTTTTTCTTAGGATTAAAGGGAAGTTAAAAATACCAGCTCAATCCTCATGAGGAAACGTAACTATTTTACGTGTTGTCAGAAAAGTAGCAAATTCGTACAAAATCATATGATGCTATTCGTTTTTAGTTATTTGCTTATCTTTAGGTTTTTGCTTAGGATTAAAGAGACGTTGGAAATACCAGCCCAATCTCATGAGGTCACGTAACTATTTTACGTAAAGTCAGAAAAGTAGCTACTTCATACAAATTCATACGATTTATTCGTTTTTTAGTTATTTGCTTATTTTTAGCTTTTTGTTTGGCATTAAAGAGAAGTTCAAAATACCAGCCCAATCTTAACTATTTTACGTATTGTCAGAAAATCGGCTAATTTGTACAAATTCATACAATTTAATTCATTTTTAGTTATTTGCTTATTTTTGGGGTTTTGCTTAGCATTAAAGAGAATTTCTTAATACCAGCCCAATCTCATGAGGATACAACTATTTTACGCATTGTCAGAAAATCGGCTAACCCGTATAAAATCATGCGATTTTAATAGTTTTTTTGCTTCTTTTTAGTTTTTTACTTAGGATTTAAGGGCAGTTGGAACTACCAGCCCAATCTCATGAGGAAACGTAACTATTTTACGTATTGTCAGAAAAGTAGCTAATTCGTACAAATTCATACAATTTCGTTCATTTTAGTTATTTGCTTATCTTTAGGTTTTTACTTAGATTGGGCTGGTATTTCCAACTTCTCTTCAATCCTCATGAGGAAACGTAACTATTTTACGTGTTGTCAGAAAAGTAGCTAATTCGTAAAAAATCATACAATTTCATTCGTTTTTAGTTATTTTTTTTTTTTTTAAATACCAGCCCATTCTCACGAGGAAACGTAATTATTTTATGTACTCTCAGAAAAGTAGCAAATTCATACTAATTTATATGATGTCATTTGTTTTAGGTCATTTGCTCATTTTAAGCTTTTTGTTTGGCATTAGAGAAGTTGGAAATACCAGCCCAATCTCATGAGGAAACGTAACTATTTTACATATTGTCAGAAAAGTAGCTAATTCATACAAAATCATGCAATTTCAATGTTTTTTTTTAATTCTTTTTAGTTACTTTCTTAGGATTAAAGGGAAGTTAAAAATACCAGCCCATTCTCCCGAGGAAAAGTAACTATTTTACGTATTGTCAGAAAAGTAGCTAATTCAAAAAAATTTATACGATTCATTGGTTTTTAGTTATTTGGTTATTTTTAGGTATTTGCTTAGCATTAAAGAAAAGTTATAAATACCAGCCCAATCTCATGAGGAAAAGTAACAATTTTACGTATTGTCAGAAAATCTGCTAATTCGTACAAGTTCATGTAATTTCAAAATTTTTTTGCTTCTTTTTATTTTTATTTTTTCGCTTAGCATTAAAGAGAAATTTAAAATCCCAACCCAGTCTAATGAGAAAACGTTAAAAAAAAATCATCTTGTTAGAACAGTAGCTTATTCATGCAAGTTTATACGATTTCATACATTTTTAGCTTTTTGCTTCTTTTTTAATTTATTTATATATTTTTGCTTATGATTGAAAAGAAGTTGAAAATACCAGCCCAATCTCACGAGGAAACGTAATTTATGCATTCATTCATTTTCTTTTCAGCTTAGTCCTTTTATTAACCAGGGGTCGCCACATCGGAATTAACCACTAACTTATCAAGCATATGTTTTCACAGCGGATGCCCTTCCAGCTGCAACCCAGTACTGGGAAACCCCCATTCACTAATTCACACACATACACTACGGAAACCAAAGCACCCAGAGGAAACCTTGAAATCTGCTGACCTTCTTGCTGTGGGGCAACATCGCAACCCACTGTGCCACTGCCCGTGACCACAGCCAAACCAGTAGAAGTATATCTATTTTACACAATTATTCTCCGATTATTTTAATTGAATTCAGTTTTAATTTAATTAAAATGTAACTGTTAATCAAAATAAATAAAATATGAGCTAAATATCAGCCATTGGCCGCTATGCTTTCCAAGATAAAAATAAAAAATACTGGACAACCACTAGTCAAAGCCATTTAAAATTACAGCTAATAATCATTATCAACATTCAGTGGCTTCCTCCAAGTATTTTAAGGTTCCTGAATGCCTATTGGGAGGAAAGAATGCTGTTCAACTGTTGTCCTGATGTTCTTCAACAGTACAGGGCTCTATGAATACTTGGTCATGCCATTCGGACTGACCAAAAGCTCATTTGTATTCAACAGCAACTAACTGCTCCCCTAAATGGTTTATTTCATATTCAAGCCGTCATTTAATAAGTATCACCGTGCTACACACAGAAATGATAGCATATGCTGAGTATTTGTTGAAATAGTGACTTCTAAATACTTGTCTTTCTCTTTGTGAATACTGCATTTAAGGGTTAATATGCTCTGTCTCTATGTTGCGTCTAACTTTTAAAATCATTATCCTTACCATAAAATCTGATATTAGCACTAAATGACCATATTAGACAGTCATGTTGCATTTCAGTTACATTTAAACTATATATCACACACAAACATTGGCATGGGTCTTTGCAAATCTTTAATAGTAGTATTGAAGTGAAGCACTGTGATCGGCAAAAGATCGACTATTTTTAGGTTGACATTACCATGGATTTATTTGTAATTAAGGTATAAGCATAATGCAAAGACATAACTCTAAGGCAGTAGAGCTCACAAATAAACTTGTCTCATAAAATGAAACTCCGGTGCCAGAGCAGACCTCAAAACAAACATAAACTGATAAAAGGATTGCATAATACAGTACTGTAATACATCATTGCCAGCAAGGGAACTGTAACCTTTTAAAACCGGATCGATCAGGCCCGGGCAGCAGACGCAGATGGAGACAGCAAGAGACCGGAGCACAGAAACATGCATGTAGACAGAGAGCCATGGAAATCTTTACTTTTAAAACCACAGTACGGCACGTAATGATAACGGTAACACTTTACAGTATGGGTGCACTAATAAGCATTGAATAATGCTTAACTAATGCACAGAAAATCATGCGTTAATGTGTAACAAATTAACATTCTATACGATTCAAACTTTACGACACAATTAACTAATAACAATTTGTAGATTACTGTAATGTACTTGTTCCCTATTAACATATTAGATTAACTGATTATGTAAATGATTGTGTTAATTACTGCCATCTGTCTACTTTAATCATTAGCTAAAAACTTGCAAAGTTATCAAAATGTTATGATGAAAAAAAACGTCAAAGATGGCAGAGTTCCAGGACACACCTAGTGACTGCATAATTGTCACAGACCAACGGTAGCTCAAAGGTGTTTACACCCAAAATGAGCTCCAAAAAAGTTTCCTTTGATGATCTGTTTGAAATTTGCCGAAAGCAAACTCAAAATAGTTTTTTTTTGAATGGCACAATAGTGCACGATTGCGTACTCGTCACAGACCAATTTTAGCTAAAAGGTGTTTATGAACAAAACGAGCTCCTCAAAATTCTGCTTTGAAGATCTGTTTCCAACTACCGAAAACAAATTAAAAACAAACTTTGTTCAAAATGCGTAATCATTCGCGGTGACGTAATCATCACAAACCAATGGTAGCTTAAAGGGCCATGAAACCCCCTCGTTTCAGCAGGGTGTTTTCACACCTCTACTTTGGAAAAAGTCAGAAAAGTGGGCGTGTCCAGCTCTGTTTAGCGGGGAGTGTCGGAGGAAGAAAAGTGGGATGGTGTGGGAGTGTCTATTTGGGCACGCGCGAGCTTCAGAGTCAAAATACACACACACAGTAGCAAGTGATGGTGTTTAACCTACATGGACATCTGTTGTCGAATTATTTGCCAAATTATTAAATGGTGGACTTTAACTGCAGTTTGGCTCTTTCATTCAGGGAATTCATTCATGCCCCTCGCGACAAACGAGAAATTTGATTCGAGGAACTGCTCTAAGCGTGTATTTTTCATGCAATGTTTGATACCGCACGGCGAATGAGAGAAAAAAAACCCTCCGCATTTCCCGGAAACTTAGATGCACACGGCAGGTAGTGTCAGAAAGTCGCGTGTGTTATTCCGGTCACAAAATGCGGTAAAAACCCTACACGAGGTTAAAGTTTGGTTGTGGTGCTAACATGTTTACACTCGGTGCAATAGTTAACTTAGTTCGATACAAACAAACTGAATAAACAAAAAGCACTGGTCGCTCACCAAATCTGTAGAGACAGGACAATCCCCAGCAACTAGAGCCGCGTCTTTATTAAGAGAAGACTACAAGCGAATCCGGATCTCAGCGTTTGCAGATGAGAACAGCTCTCAGGTAAGCAATAATCCTTCTTAGACACGTAAGTTATTGTTGTTGAGCGTCGCGTACACTGTTAATCCACGCGTGACTCCAGATGAGCTCTCACAGAGAGAAAATGAAAACGAAACTTAACTGCAGCAAACAATAAAAGCAACACTGCTCACTTGTTTTGCCAATACAACGTGGCGTCTCTTCGTGTAAACACTGTGACAGTAATGAATATTAATGAAGTTGCACAATAGAGCGCGCTGATTGGTTTGAACCAAGCTTTACTCATGCATTAATGCAGCACACTGTAAGACGTAATAAGACACACTCTGGCACAGACGTCCAGTCTGCACGCTGGAATACACGCTATTATGTCATGACCGTGACGCAGCTTCAAAAATTCGTTTCAAACCGGAAGTACGAATTTGCTTGAAATAACGCAAAAACAACCAATTTACACTTTTCAGTGAAATATATGTGCCCTAATAGTGTTTTTAGCAGTGTGGGACACACATACGACTGTCAACAGCTCAAAAAATGTGTTTTGGTGTTTCGTGACCCTTTAGCTTAAAGGTGTTCAGGAGCAAAACGAGCTCTCAAAATATTTCCTTTTGTGATTTGTTTCAAACTGGGAATCACGTAATAGTTCTTGATTGGGAAATTATCATAAACCAATGGTATGATCTGTTCGAACTGCCGAAAACAAACTCAAAATAATTTAGGTTGAATTGTGTAATCTTACATGATTGCGTAATTGTCATGGACCAATGCTAGCTCAAATGTGTTTAGGAACAAAACAAGCTCCTCAAAAGTTTACTTTAGTGATCTTTTTGTAACTGCCGAAAAAGAAATCATAATAATAAAATCATCTAAATAATTTTGTTCGAAATGCGTAAACATTCGCAAATGATTATTATTATTATTTTGTTAGAAATGTACAATTGTTAACAATTGCGTGATCATCACAGACCAATGGTAGATCAAAGGTGTTTAGGACCGAAATGAGAACCCCCAAAATGTTGGCCTTGGTAATCTGTGTCGAAGTCGAACTACCGAAAATTTATTTAAAAAAATTTTTGAATGCGTAATTATTTGCGATTGCATAATCGTCACTGATCAATGGTAGCTCAAAGGTGTTTAGGACCAAAACAAGCTCCTCCAAAAAGTTTGCTTTGGTGATCTGTTTCGAACTGCTCAAAAGAATTTTGTTCGAAATCGTTCGCAGTTGCGTAATCGCCACATACCAATGGTAGCTCATACGTGTTTAGTGGCAGAACGAGCTCCCAAAATGTTTCCTTTAGTGATCCGTTTCAAACTGGCAAAAACAAACTCAAAAATATTTATTTGTAAATGACGTCATTTCAGTTCTTTTTCGATTTCATTCGGAGTATATCAGGATGTTTAATATATAAATCATGTAGATTATTCATTTGTTGCTCATGCAGTAATCGTAAACAAAAGGTTTAGCTCTTTATGAATTGTACATTAACTCATGATTAGTTAAGCATTAATAAATGCATATTAGCCCATCCATATTGTAAAGTTCCACCATGACAACCCAGCATTTGCCACAAAAACAAGAATCAAAAGAAAATAATAGACAACAAGTAAAAGGATGAGCATGGTGCTCTATGCTATTATGTGTCCAATATGTTGGCTACAGGAGGAGGTTATTGGAGCTGGGTTTGTAATGAAATATCTCTTTACTGGCAGAAACTCAAGACTTATTGTTACAGGGCCCTACAGGACTATCTTTATCTTTTAGTAGCTACTGCTGCACTGACCAGGCTTTTTTTTTTTTAAAGAGGTATATGCCCATTAGGTTCATGCAGTTCTTTATCTATATAACAGATGATGTACAGTGTGATAGTAAAATGAGGCAGACTGCATCCTCTGCAAAGTAAATCTGTAATTTTAAGAAAAATTGATAAAGGTTTTGGATAAACATCTGCTGAATTCCAACTAGAATAAATCTAAATCTAATGAGTGTGTTCAGTCACATTGGTTAGATCATTTTAGGTTATAAATATAGGCTCACACAGAATCTGTGCCCACGGATCTATCATTGAATTTGTTTATTTGCTGTAAATGTGCGTAAAAATATATATATTTATTCCGTTTTTATATTAATTTGTGTGATATTATTGAATACTTTGCAAATGTTTATGTGATTTATGTACAGTGCAGTTTGTGGGCGAAGCAGTGGCGCAGTAGGTAGTGCTGTCTCTATACAGCAAGAAGGTCGCTGGTTCGAACCAAGTGTGCCGCAAGCCTACGTTTGAGTGAAGGTTTCGGCCGTTAGATCGCCCCCTGGGGGCTGGCTGCAGTACAAGTCATAAAGCCCGCCTCCTCCGTGTTAATGAAGGAGACTTGAGCCCAAATAAAAAAAAATATTACACTTGCAATAAAATGTCCCGAAAGATGGTTCTGGTCGATTAAGGCACTGGTTATTGTGCTGAAATAGGTGCAGATCTTCATTTTTGTAAACAGTTTGTTTTTAGCAGTAATTTAATGCTGGGCGTGTCATCGTGATTGACAGCTGTGATTGACAGTTTCTCAAAGCGCGGCGTCTGAGCTTCGGCAGGAGACTGAAGTAGACTGAAATGTTATTATTCGATTTCTGTGTTATTTTACCATGACAAAATGAGTTCAGCAGTAAACTACAGTTTCTGACATACATGATCCTGGTGGAACACTGTTTATTCGCTAAGTTCAGGGCTTTTTTCGGGCTTTATTAGTTTGCTGATACACGCTTAGCCACCCAGATAGCAAAACACAGTTCCGGCTAGATTCTCGCCTGCCGGAGACTTATCTCTTAGAGCTCAGACTGACTAATGTTACCTCTGCTGGACCTACTCCGGATGCCTGGACTCCCTACCCAATTCCACCCCGAGTCAATCGAGCCAGATGCGGTGGCCGAGCGAGCAGGCGCTGCCGCATGCGAGCCGGAATCAGCCCGCGACGCCGCGAGTAAGTTATGCGCTGCAGCCCGGAGCTGGCGCGATTGAATATATAAAACCCTCATATTTGTTAACGTTATTACATCCATTTGTGTTGATATGACAGCAAACGCATGCTGAGAAGTTCGGGGGGCGTAGTTGATTTTACATAAAGCGTTTGATTGGAAGCTCGACTCCGCTCATTTTCGCGGCTCCTCCTCTGGCTCCATCAGACAATCCTTCTGCGCATGTCTGGCTCCAATTTCAGCAGTCTTTTGCGACAGTTTGTGCCCGTCAAGCAGGCGTTTTGCCCTCAAGGCGTTCAATGGGAAAAAGGGCTGTCGCGTCGTCCATATTTTTTACAGTCATTGGTTCGAACCTCGGCTCAGTTGGCATTTCTGAGGAGTTTGCATGTTCTCCCTGCATTTGCGAGGGTTTCCCCCACAGTCCAAAGACATGCTGCAGGTGAATTGGGTAGGCTAAATTGTCCGTAGTGTATGAGTGTATGAGGATGACAGGCCCGGACGACAGGCCGGCCGGAATGTGTAAAAAGGCATTATCATATGGACAAGTCTAAAATGGCTTGTTCCAAAGAGCCGACCCCGCAACCATACGGGACTAAGACCAAGGAAGAAGAAGAAGAGGAGTACAGTGCAGATTGTAAAGTAGTATTTTCTGTCTTTTAGTGCAGTGGTTCTCAAACTGTGGTACGTGTACCACAAGTGGTATGCAGATAAATCCAATATGTCATATGTACATGCAACATATATTTCAAAATGTATATAAAAAAATTGTTTCTATATGAATATGATGACATATAGCCTATATTTATGAGGTCCAAGCAACACTTCCAGGTTTTGATAAATAGGATACTATAGGTAACACTTACATTTAAGTACAGGTTTTTTTTTTTCTTTTTAAGAACAGTAGCCTACCATTTTTAACTAACTTTTAAAAGCACATTAATTTAAACGTTGACATTTTATTTTATTTGTTCGTTTTACAGGGCGAGGCAGTGGAGCAGTAGGTAGTGCTGTCGTCTCACAGCAAGAAGTTCGCTGGGTTGCTGGTTCGAACCTCGGCTCAGTTGGCGTTTCTGTGTGGAGTTTGCATGTTCCCTCTGCCTTCGCGTGGGTTTCCTCCGAGTGCTCCGGTTTCCCCCACAGTCCAAAGACATGCGGTACAGGAGAATTGGGTAGGCTAAATTGTCCGTAGTGTATGCATGTGTGTGGATGTGTCCCAGAGATGGGTTGCGGCTGGAAGGGCATCCGCTGGGTAAAAAAACTTTCTGGATAAGTTGGCGGTTCATTCTGCTGTGGCGACCCAGGATTAATAAAGGGACTAAGCCGACAAGAAAATGAATGAATGTTTGTTTTACAGTACAGTACAGTGTTAACAATCAAACTATTGATAATGTTTAAAGTGGCTGATAGTAATAAATATTATTAATAATAGTAATTAATCTGCCACATTTTTTAACTGAATGAAGCGGAATGAACCGGCCCTAATGTTCATGTGATCATAATTATCATTAAATGATATTATTGGCATAACTGCAATCATAAAAGCTCTTGCATCGTAATAGTCAACCATTTCTGGGATAAAATTGTAAATTTTTTGGAACCACGATACAATTAAACGTTGTTGTTCTTTGGTGTGACACTCCTATTTATTAAAAATGTCCAACAAGCGCTAGTGTGTGTACCCTGATAGAAACCTATGCTAAGAATTCTAAAAATGCATGGCACTGATTGGCGCAACGCAGAGCGTCACCAAGCGGCGCTTCTGGTGTGCAACCACCTTTAGTGTCCCACCAGTGATGATATACAGCCATATCGCACTGCTACGAGTGTGAAAATTTGACGGCATAATCGTGTATATAAAAACGAAAATTAAACATGGAGAGTCTAAAAACCCTTTTGTACGCTCTTCCACAATTCATTCACATCTGCAGCTGACGTCAGAACAGCAGAAACTGCTGCTACTTCACCAGCGTCACTTTAGAGCTAATGTTTGAATGATTCTCTAGCGTAATGTCTACAGTGATGACAAAACAGATGATTTTGCTCACATTTTAAGATTATAAGGCTGAACGGCATGAAATGCCATCAGTCTGCAGACATTTCCCAGTTTTTTTCTGTTGCAATCGGGAAATCACAATAATTAACCTTGTAAAAAGCCAAAGTAGTGCAAACACAACCAGATTACTGTTGTGTTTGCGATAAGGAAAAACGCTAAACACATGCGGGCATTTCTTTATTTTTTCTTTTTACTGAACTAGTCTGCAGTAACAAAAACAGGAGATGCATTAAAAACAAACAGATGACCAACCAAAAAAGGAACTTAGGGTTATACAAGGAGTGGCCAACACAAAATACATACATTCCTGATATGCGAGTTCCAGCTCACACTCAATACACTACAATTACTATGGAATAAATACAGCACTGAAACATAAAAAAGAGAGAAATCGACTTAGAGTGTCACTTACCGGTTTAATAATGATTTGATCAGCTGTAGTTATTATGTAGTCTCTGTCGCCATCTTGTGGATGGACAACGTCAACTGTTTTTGCTATGCTCAATGACGACGAATGGATGCGAACGGAAATGATAAATATTTAAAATAGGCACTGTCCTTATAAATAAATTTAAAAAACTACATTCTCGCCTAAAAACAGCTGCAAAATGTAAAACTGTAGTGAGTTTATTGATCTGCTGTCACTCTATGTGGGCAGAGTAATACAGGGTAAATAGGCTGTAGGAGTTCTGATATTGCAGAATATCACACGGCTATCAGCCAATCAGATTCGACACCCAGACAGAGCTGTTGAGTAAAATGTAACATAATATAATATAATACAATAAAATATAATATAATATAATATAATATAATATAATATAATATAATATAATGTACTTTTTCAAATATTGTAACTTTTTGGAACCACAATAAAATTAAATGTTGTTGTTTTTGGTGTAACACTTCTATTTATTAAAAATGTCCAACAAGTTATGGTAAATATTAGTGCTATATGAAGAAAAGTGTCCAACAGTTAACATAAATCACTCTTACAGTGTTTGTATATTATTAAAGGTTGTTTTTCTTACTTAGTGCTTAGACATTTCACGGTACAGTTCAGTGAAAAGTACAGAAAAATAAAAATATAAACTATTTGTATAATATTAAGGGTTGTTTGTCATACTTTTTGCTGTTACACCAACATTTTTACTATACAGTTCAGTAAAAAGCAAAAAAAAATCATATAAAATAATAATAACAGGTAATGAACTAATGGTTTTCTCAAACATTACACTTCAAACTACATATTTTTTTACCAAAAAAAAAAAAAAAACATTGTACTGCCTATTTGTCAAGTAATATTCCAAAATCTATACACAACTGCCAACCTACAGTGGCACACTCACTCCATCACACACCATCATACTATATGTAAACAAGAACGTTCCCATGGTGTCCCAAAACGTTGTGTACGTTTTGAGACACGTCCAAAACAAACGTTATTCGATCCCAAAACAAACAAACAAACATCCAGTTATGCACACAGAGGACGAGGTCTAGCTTGAAGTCTACTTTAAACAGTGCAGCATCAGTGAAAACAGGCACTCACCCTCAGTGTGGCAGCTGGACGACAGGAGGCTGCTGGGCGGTCTGAAGATGTAAGGCAGGTACCGGGAGAAGCATTTCATCTTTTAGACTGGATTTTAGTACGCGTAGCACTTCATACTGTCCTCCTGCGGCTCACGGACACATGAAGGAGCGGAAAATGCGATGGCACAATCTCCGGTTCATTATATCGGCGGTGTTCCTCTGGAGGGATGACATCTGTGCTGCTCCAGCTGACCAGGCTTCTCCTCGCCCCCGTCGCCTGCTGGAGGACGGCTTGTTTTGCCCCAGTCTGGGAGGTGGGAGGGAGGGGTGTTTGCCGGAGCCGCTCCTGCGTCTGTCCGCCTACTGGCCGGCTTCAAATTTACCGCGGCATCTGCTGGAAAAAGTCGGAAAACTGTTGGACTAAATGAGGTCAAGTCTACAACTGTATGTATGCCCTATATTTAGCATACGTGTTTGTATGCACCGATGAACTAGAAGCTGACCTATTTAAAGCGATAGCTCACTTCAAAATGTGGGCATTTAGGCTACCTGAGGTAAAGGTGGCCTTATATTGACACATTAGGACTTTGTCCTTAATAATATAAGTTCAGAAAAGTATTATTTGCAAATTCTAAATAGTGGAATTATATTAGCAGCCAATGGCTTTCAAAGTACAACATTGTTCGCAGTCAAATACATACTGCTAATGTTGTTTTTAAATCATACCTACATGAGATTTTAGACCAAAATATTCAAAGTTGGCTACCATTGTAAACAATATAGAGACCATGTCGCATGTTGTCACTGATTTGAATGTGCAAATTCACTCACAGGCCTTTTTATTAGGTACACCGTACTAGTACCGGGTTGGACCCCTTTTTGCGTTTAGAACTGACTTATCTTTCGTGGCATAGATTCATCAAGGTAATGGAAATATTCCACAGAGATTTTGGTCTATATTAACATGATAGCATCACGCAGTTGCTGCAGATTTGTCGGCTGCACATCCATGATGTGAATCTCCCATTCCACCACATCCCACAGGTGCTCTATTGGATTGAGATCTGGTGACTATGGAGGCCATTTGAGTACAGTGAACTCATTGTCATGTTCTAGAAACCAGTCTGAGATGATTTGTGCTTTATAACATCCCACAGGTGCTCTATTGGATTGAGATCTGCTGACTGTGGAGGCCATTTGAGTACAGTGAACTCATTGTCCTGTTCAAGAAACCAGTCTGAGATGATTTGTACTTTATAACATGGCGCATTATCCTGCTGGAAGTCGCCATCAGAAGATGGGTACACTTTGGTCATAAAGGGATGGACATGGTCAGCAACAATACTCTGGTTGGCTGTGGCGTTGACACGATGCTCAACTAGTACTAATGGGCCCAAAGTGTGCAAGTTTGTGGTTGTCGAATATATAACCCTAACCCTAGTAAGTAGCGTTTATGTTACAGTTAAACATTTCCACAAAACACATCTGTATGTACATTCTGCTCATTACTAATACTAAACACTGTTCACCATAGAACATAGTGTGACCCATTTGAAGGATGTGTCATATGTGGGTTACCAGTACCATGAATTTTTTAACTGCCCAAAATCTCTAAATTATTTACATATTTATCCAGCAGCATACTTCAAAGCACAGTCTGACTGGAGGGAAGATAAAGTCACTTTTAACTTTAATTAGGTTATTATTGCTTATCACAAAAAGAGTGAACATCAAGTCGAAGCTGTTTTTTACTCTAGTCATTAGTGCTGGGCAATATGTCGAAAAACTATCGTTATCGTGATAATAGTATATGCGATATCTATATCACAGTGAAGTGCAATCAATTTAATTAGTTTTATGTGTAAAGCATTTGTGTGCTGTTTGCATAGGTTTTTTATTCAAATCCGACCAATCAGACAAGACTATCTTCATACCCACCTCTGGTAGGTGCTGTTGTGAACAAAAGAGCTGAAACACTCATTCGTTCATTCATTTTCTTTTCGGCTTAGTCCCTTTATTAATCTGGGGTCACCACAACGGAATGAACCACTAACTAATTCAGCACATTTTATGTATCAGATGCCCTTCCAGCTGTAATCCATCACCTGGAAACATCCACACACACACACACACACTACGGTCAATTTTGGCATATATAGTGCATGTCTTTGGACTTGTGGGGGAAACCGGAGCACCCGAAGGAAAGCCACACGAACACGGGGAGAACATGCAAACTCCACACGGAAATGCCAACTGACCCAATCAAGGCTCGAACCAGCGATCTTCTTGCTGTGAGGTGAATGTGCGACCCACTGCGCCACAGCAACGCCCCAGAGCTGAAACAAAATTTTTTTTAAAAACGCGCGATGGGTAGCATAATCACCTCACAGCAAGAAGGTTGCTGGTTCGAGCCCCGACTGGGTCGTTTGGCATTCCTGTGTGGAGTTTGCACGATTTTTTACAACTTTTTTTAATCAAGCAACAAAGGTGCTTTGATGAGGTCATTGCCAGGAAGCAGCAATTCACGCTTGTGTTGTTTCCTCTTTGTGACAGAATGCATCATGTGTGAACTTAGCAACTCAAGCCGAACACTCAAAAAAAGACATCTGCTGTTTGTTCAAACTACACTGTAAAAAAAAATGTGTAAATTACTTCCACAATTTATTTATGCTTTTGAATTGCATTATGGAACCTTGATCTTTCTTCCAAGAACTTCTAACCTTGAAAAGTTTTTTAAAAAATGACTTTTTCTAACATTTTTCTTTGCTTTCGGGAGCTTTGATGTGGAGGCTGAAGTATGAGGAGCGCTATCCTGCTGAAGAATTTGCCCTCTCCTGTGGTTTGTAATGTAATGGGCAGCACACGTCTTGATTACTCAGGCTGTTGATGTTGCCATCCACTCTGCAGATCTCCCGCACACCCCCATACTGAATGTAACCCCAAACCATGATTTTTTTCCCTCACCAAACTTGACTGATTTCTGTGAGAATCTTGCCATGTGGGTTCCAGTAGGTCATCTTTAGTATTTGTGATGATTGGGATGCAGATCAACAGGTGATTCATCAGAAAAATGTACTTTCTGCCACTTTTCCAAATGATCAACTAGAAGTCAAGTTATTATTTATTGCTGTAACAGCTGGGATCAACGACAAGACCTCTGTCAGGTAGTGTGTATGAGTTGAATTTACAACATCAAAAGTCGACAGAGCTGCGATCAAGCTCCCATAATGCAATTCACAATCGTAAATAAACGAAAAACACGTGTGAATCACAAAATATGGAAACTGTTAATTAACTTTCTTTTTTTTACAGTGTACACACTCAGAAATAAAAAAGAAAAGTTGGTACCTTTTCAAAAGGTACACATTTGTACTTGAAGGGTCCATACTGGTACCTCAAAAGTATATATTAGTATCTACAAATTTTAAGAGGAACACTTTTGTATTTTTTTAGGTACTAATATGTACCTGAAAAAGAGTTAGGAGGTAAATATTTAGGTAGGTAGTTTAAAGCCAGTGGTGCTTTGGGTAAGAACAAAGGTCCAGTCTAGTCACTCCATTTAGTTGTCCCTATTAACATGTTCACAAGGATTTGTACTCAAGAGGAAAGGTGTGTGTGTGTGTTTTTTTTTTTGCTTGTTTGTTTGTGTGTTTGTGTGTGTGTGTGTGTGTGGTTTATGGTCAAATACGCACACACAGGAAGACAACAAAGGAAATCAAATTCAGTCCTCAGAACAGTTTAGCCATGTGCAGCCAGAAAGGGCAAACTGTGGGCACAGGTGCAGTTAATAAAGCCCTTGAGGCAGTCCTGATTGGCCAGAGATTGAGTGAGTGGAGACTGGAGTAAACCATAATCTGAACAGGGGTGTGACACTATGAGTTTGCAGTTTAGGAACACAAAACTTCTCAACAGGGCGATGCAGTGGCACAGTGCGTAGCACGTTCGCCTCACAGCAAGAAGGTCACTGGTTCGATCCTCAGCTCAGTTGGTGTTTCTGTGTGGAGTTTGCATGTTCTCCCTGCATTTGGGTGGGTTTCCTCCGGGTACTCCGGTGTTCAAAGACATGTGGTATACAGTAGGTGAATTGGGTAGGCTAAATTGTCCGTAGTGTGTGTGGATTTCCCAGAGATGGGTTGCAGCTGGAAGCGCATCCGCTGAGTAAAAACTTGCTGGATAAGTTGGCGGTTCATTACGCTGTGGCGACCCCGGATTAATAAAGGGACTAAGCCGACAAGAAAATGAATGAATGAATAAACTTAACAGTGCCCTTGAGGTATTAATATGGATCTTTTAGGTTAAAAAAAACAGCTCCATACCTTTATTTCCGAGAGTGTACTTGTTTAAAAAGAGCTGAAACAATACAATTCTTAAGTTTTTTGTGACAACTTAATTGTTTTATGTTCAATCTACCTACATTTGTAAAATAAATAAATGAATAAGTAAATTTAATTCGATCATGTGGCCCCAGCACAAATCATTCATGTTAAACCCAGCATTTATTACAGTGTACATTCCCGTTTTAGCTGATGTTAATAGACAGAGGTGTTTATACAGGAGAGCATATAGCAGTGTCTGGTTTCTTTAAGCGGCTCATGTGTAATTACGTCTTCCTTTATAGCAGGGGTTTAATCAATAGCGGGTCTCGGGGTTTTGAGGAAAAGGGGCCATCTGTGCCTCTCATGGATAAGCATATGAAAAGGCTAACACTCGTGGTGCCAGCTCTTCCCCTCTGTGCCACCGCAGCATAATGAGCTGAACACACACATCGATTTTTCCACAGCACACCCACAACAGAGCCTATTAACATAACATCAGGACTCTTTTTAGATCAGATATGATGATCATTCACACCATAAACATAACCAGAGATAAAATGTTTTAGTATAATCAGTGGCGGATTTAGTGATTTTGGGGCCCTGAGCAATTCCAGCCATCATTTTTATTTAAGATTCATTTTCTTTTCAGCTTAGTCCCTTTATTAATCTGGGGTCGCCACAGCGGAACGAACCGCCAACTTATCCAGCATACTGTATGTTTTAAGCAGCAGATGCCTTTCCAGCTGCAACCCATCACTGGGAAACATTCATGCACACTTATTTACACATATACACTACAGCCAATGTCGCTTACCCATTTCATCTTATAACAAATGTTTTTGGACTTGTGGGGGAAACCGGAGCACCCGGAGGAAACGCACGCCAACACAGAGAGAACATGCAAACTCCACACAAAAATGCCAACTGACCCAGCCAGGGCTCGAACCAGCGACCTTCTAACTGTGAGGTGTAGTGCTATACCCACTGCGCCTCGTGCTGCTATTTCATCCTGACTTCATGAGAAAACATAAGTATTTTACGTTTTTTCAGTTTAGTGGCTATATGAATTCAGTCGTAATGAAAATATACGATTTAAAAAAGAAGGCGTGGCACCCAACCCCGCCCCTAAACCCAACTTTCATTTGGTGATGAGAAAATCGTACTAAATTGTTCAAATTAAATCATACGAATTCATATGAATTACATGCGTCCGACAGATTGCACTATTATGTTTTTTTCTCTTCTTCATTCTTTTATTTCACATTTGACCTGTTTTTATGTTTTTTTACTCACTTTTATTATTTGTTTTATTTTTATTTTACTTGTTTATTTTATTCTTGTTTATGTAAAGCACTTTGATTTGCCACTGTGTATGAAATGTGCTATATAAATAAACTTGCCTTGAATTAGCCCCTAAATCAAAAAGTTATGAATAGCCGTGAGATTGCAATGGCTATTTTTATTTATATTGCTGTTTTTTTTTTCGACATCTTAAATTAATGCAATCTCTACATTTTAAATTAATAGTTTTCCTAAAATGAATTTACAAATAAAATAAATAAGTGTATAATTTTATTTACAGCTGGACAGCATCATGATGGATATTTTATTTTGTTATATTATTATTATTACTGGGTTGTACGTTGGGTCGGCTGAGTCAGTTGGCGTTTCTGTGTGGAGTTTGCATGTTCGCGTGGGTTTCCTCAGGGTCCAAAGACATGTGGTACAGGTGAATTGGGTAGGCTAAATTGCCCGTAGTTTGTGTGTGTGAATGAGTGTCTATGGGTGTTTCCCAGTGATGGGTTGCAGCTGGAAGGGCATCCGCTGCATAAAACATGCTGGATAAGTTGGCAGTTCATTCCACTGTGGCGACCCCTGATTAATAAAAGGACTAAGCCGAAAAGAAAATGAATAATTATTATTAAAACATACCATTACATTATTATAATAATATTATATTCGATTTTACATTAAACAATTTTTAATTACATTAAAATTGTATTGCAAAATATCTCTCACCATACAAAATACAGTATAACTACGTTATATATAGTTTATGTATGATTTATACTTCTAGATATTTATAAGGGGCCCCCAGATTTCCTGGGGCCCTAAGCGGCTGCTTACCTCGCCTATTGGGTAAATCCACCCCTGAGTATAATCCAGATGCGATTGGAGTTTTTAATAATAATTTTGAATTCATCCATTCACTTTCCTTTGGCTTAGTCCCTTTATTCATCAGCGGTCACCACAGAAGAACGAACCGCCAACTTATCCAGCATAAGCTTTACACAGAGGATGCCCTTTCAGCCACAGTGCTGGGAAACATTCACACTTTTTTTCAGTTTATTCAGTTCATCTATAGCACATGTCTTTGGACTGTGAGAGGAAAGCCCCGCCAACTCGGGGGGGAACATGCAAACTCCACACAGAAATGCCAACTGACCCAGCCGAGACTCAAACCAACAATCTTCTTCCTGTGAGGCGACAATGCTAACCACTGAACCACTGTGCCGCCAGCAAGAACATAGCACATTATAATAACAGCAACACGCCATATAAAAAAAACACCATTGTAATTTTACAAGAGTTCATACTTACCTGATGATTGATTATAAAGCTTGTCTGGCTCCTTCCTGTTTGCAAGGTGAGAGGGGAGTTTGAGCTCAGGTAGATCTGGAGAACGGCCCTGCTGTAGTAGCTAACAGATAGTGATTGCTCTTAAGAGATAGCTACTTACGTAGCATGTCTATGGTGCACATTTGGATTAGCAAAAACAACTTAATCTGTTGTGGTAATTCAACAGTTGCTATGGTAACATAACTTCATTCATTCATTTTCTTGTCGGCTTAGTCCCTTTATTAATCCGGGGTCGCCACAGCGGAATGAACCGCCAACTTATCCAGCACATTTTTACGCAGCGGATGCCCTTCCAGCCACAACTCATCTCTGGGAAACATGCACACACACACTCATACACTACGGACAATTTAGCCTACCCAATTCACCTGTACCGCATGTTTTTGGACTGTGGGGGAAACCGAAGCACCCGGAGGAAACCCACGCGAATGCAGGGAGAACATGCAAACTCCACACAGAAACGCCAACTGAGCTGTGGATCGAACCAACGACCCAGCGACCTTCTTCCTGTGAGACGACAGCACTACATACTGCGCCACTGCTTCGCCGGTAACATAACTATATTAACATAAATGACCCAATACTGTAGGATGCAGGCATTAAGATTACAGCAATTACTGTAAAAATGGCAATATCTTTAAACACCATAAATATTTTATTCAACTTAGAAATTAATACGCATTAATTTTTATGCTAATGCAGGCATGTTTTTAATATTTAGAAATATTCACAGAATTGTTGTTATTATGAAGTACCTCACAGTAATTTACCGTGAATTTACATACAACAGTACATATACAGGTCAGAATTTAATATCAACAACATGTAAACATGGATCCATCCTGCCTTGTATCAACAGTTCAGGCTGGTGCTGGTGGTGTAATGCTGCGGGGAATGTTTTCTTGGCACACTTTGGGCTCATTAGTACCAATTGAGCATCATGTCAACACCACAGCCTACCTGAGCATTATTGCTGACCCTGTCCATCCCTTTGTGACCACAGTGTAGCCATCATCTGATGGCTACTTCCAGCAGGACACCACGCCACGTTATAAAGCGTGAATCATCTCGGTCTGGTTTCTTGAACATGACAATGAGTTCACTGTACTCAAATGGCCTCCACAGTCACCATATCTCAATCTGCTGCAACTACGTGATGTTATTATGTCAATATGGAGCAAAATCTCTGAGGAATTTGCATAAAGTAGCCTACACACACACACACACACATTATGTCAAAACAAACTTATTTTGGATGCAATTAATCGCGATTATTTTTATGTGTATATAATATAAATTATATATAAATGTGTAAATATATTTCTTGTGTATTTTACGTAAAGTTATCTGTGAGCATTTTTACATAAATATACACAGTACACATAAATATATTATGTAAATGCAAACTTTTGTTATATGTGATTAAATATTGCAAAAAATGGTAGAATTTTTATTAAAAGTAACCCTTATTTTTTTATATCATTATTATAGAAAAGTAATATTAAATGTCGACATGAAATAGCCAGAAAAGTTAACATGGCAAATGTTAAGGTAACATCAAAACTCTCTCTCTTTACACACATACATACATACATACATACATACATACATACAAACATATACATATACATACACATACATACATGCATACATACATACACACACACACACAGACACACACACACACACACATATATATATATATATATATATATATATATATATATATATATATATATATATATATATATATGCTTATTTGTATATGACAGTAAATAATATTTGACTAGATATTTTTCAAGACACTTCTACACAGCTTAAAGTGACATTTAAAGACTTAACTGGGTAAATTAGGTTATCTTAACAGGTTAGGGTAATTAGGCCATTTATTGTATTACGATGGTTTGTTCTGTAGACTATCGAAAAATATATAGCCTTAAAAATATATCGACCCTAAAAAATATTTGTTTATTTGGTGTTTAAAAAAATAAAACACCTTTTATTCTAGCCGAAATAAAACAACTATATAAATAATTATATATTTATATAATTAAGTCAATAATAATCATAATTCTGACTTCAACTGTATATATATATATATATATATATATATATATATATATATATATATATATATATATATATATATATATATATATATATATATACAGTTGAAGTCAGAATTATTAGCACCCCTTTGTTTTTTTTTTTGCTTTTTTTTTAAATATTTCCCAAATGATGTTTAACAGAGCAAGGAAATGTTCAAAGTATATCTGATAATATTTTTTCTTCTGGAGAAAGTCTTATTTGTTTTATTTCAGCTAGAATAAGAGCAGTTTTTAAATTTTATAAATCCATTTTAAAGTCAAAACTATTAGCCCCTTTAAGATAATTGTTTCTCGATAGTCTACAGAACAAACCATCATTATACAACAACTTGCCTAATTACCCTAACCTGCCTAGTTAACCTAACTAACCTAGTTATAAGCCTTTAAATGTCACTTTAAGATGTATAGAAATACAGAAATTGGGGGAAAAATAAACAGGGGTCTAATAATTAAGGGGGCTAACAATACTGATTTCAACCCAATGTCTCTGTTTATATATATGTGTGTGTGTGTGTGTGTGCCTACAACCCTTTGACATCACACATAAATGATTAACATCATAAAAACCACTGTACAACAAAACAACACACAGCAAGGATACTCGGCAGAGACAAACGATGCCCAACCTGACAGAATCCACTTAAACAGCGTTCATACTTAACACACAAGTGATGTATTAATAATTCAAGCCATGTAAATGCACTCCGACTAAAACAGACAGTCCTCTCTAAACTGAAAGCCAAATTACTAAAGGGAATCTGTCAAGAATTGTGCATAATGAAGTGCATCATTACTACTTTCCAGTCCAGTGGTGTGTGTATGTGTCTGTGTGAGTGTGTTCAGACGGCCGTGAGCATCCAAACTTAAGAACTGAACTCCGTGGGCTGAATATAAAGCAGACACCCTTGGAATTCAGTTCTCAAAGCCAAGAGCTCAGTGTAACATCCAATAGCACCATAAAAATGGGTGATTTGTATTTGTCCTGAACAGAATATTGAATATAGCTCTCTGTTAACCAAAGCAGATTGCTTCTAGGAGATGAGTGTTTAGTTAAACAACTCACAAGTAACTAACGTCACTTCTGGTGTAGTGCAAATACAAATGATTGGCTTCCTTGTTCCTCATCAGGACTCCAGCCTTCTTTGCTTCAGGGAGATTCAGCTCACTTCCTCATCAAATCCCATCAGGTCAAGTCAATCCCTGTAAAAGTTATACGATCAATAAGTCATGACAACATGTTTTTACTTCATTGTAACTTACTACACAAAGTTGATTAGCCGTGATGTGCATTTTTTGCCGTCTCAATGGACTAATCACAACAGACTGGGCCATCAGATCAATCAGTGCAGATTAGCCTCACGCAAAGGAGGGGTTTGGGAACCATATGATTTGCTCAGTGATTCATTTGGAGTCGTTGGGATATTTAGGTACAAATAAATGCATATTATAAGACAACGATAGGGTTTTTGACACCCAAAACTAAAATATGACCTTTTTTAATGCCTAACACAAGCTCTTTAAGTCAGTTTAATATTAGTTTTAGGGTGCTTTCACACCTGTTAATCGATTTAGTTGTTCCGAAACAGAGATTACAATTGTTACATTGTTGCTCTTTGCTCTTGGAGCGGTTCGCTTTCACACTGCAAAGTTTCTAATCGGACCAAAAGAGCTAAAACAAGTCACGTGCGAGTAAACTCTCCCTACATTGGTCAGGGTTTATTTTGCAGCGTCCCGCTAAGCTGTCAGGAGAGGTGGTGGTTTGGTGGTGATTGACAGGGTGTGCACGCGACGTGTCTGAGGAGAGATGTGGTGGGGAGGGGAGAAAAGAGTGCGCGACGATGCCTATTTGAGGACCGGGAGGGAGACGTGAGATTACCGGGAGATCATCACTCGTTTGCGGGCATCCGGAGACTCGCGAAACTTCTTGCCCTACTCATAATTCTCTCTTCATATAGCCGTAAGCCTATTACATATCCATAAAACACTGATATAACCGCGCTCGGATCGGATCGCTTTCTCACTGCAATCGAACCGCTCCAGGGTTCGTTTCAATCGAGCCGAGACAACCTCACTCAAGCGATCTCGGAGCGATTACTTTGCCGCGGAACAGATCGCGATTACCCTGTTCACATATGCCAATCGAACCACGCTAACTGGGCAAATGAGACACGTTCCGAAACAAAAGTGTAGGTGTGAAAGCACCCTTAATGACTCATTCATTTGATTCAGCTTAAAAAAATAAGGCAACCAGTATTTTTGACAGTGAGAGTGGATATTTTTTTTCTTTATGAATATTTAAATGCTCTTCTCTAAGTATATAATAATAATAATAATAATTATATATAAATATTCTAATTGTGTGTGTGTGTGTGTTCTCCGATTCATGCTGACTTTAAGTGATCAAGAGAATTTCTGAATGAAAGAATTTTTCCTTCACTCAAAAAATGGCTTGTTCAAAGTACTTATTTAAAATGAGTTGAAACAACAATTCTTACGTTGTTTTTGGTACAACCTAATTGTTTTTTATTCAATCCACTTACATTTGTAAAAATGAAAGACTTAACTTAATGGATTTGTGTTGGAATTGTGTGGAACCCAGCATTTTTTATAGTGCTGTAAAAAATTATTTGACAAAAAGTCATGAAAACAGCTGTTTTTGTGTTACTCTAACTAATATCAATCAGTTAATCAAGTTTCAACTAATTATTCTTAAGTTATAAAAACTTTAAGTTAGTTGGACTGAGAAGTTGAGATGACTATAGCAGTTTTATATTATTCAACAACAGCAACAACAGCAAATTGACAACAATAATTATTTACAGTGGACTGCTAATTGTTTTTGCAGCTTGTTCAAACTACTTATTTAAAATGAAAATGTAATAAAAAAGAAATAAAATCAGTTATATATTTGCTTAAATAACTAGCTTTTTAAGCTTTATTAAAAACAGAACATTTATATAACACAGTTCACGGTCACTTTTAATTCAATAATGCATTCTTGCTAAATAATATGTTAAAAAGCTCAACCTTGTAATCACATGTTGAAAATGTAATTAAAATAGTGTTATAAAATCAATTCTCACTTCAATAAAATCAATTATCACTTTTATACAGCTTAAAGTGACATTTCAAGGCTTAACTAGGTTAATTAGGTTAACTAGGCAGGTTAGGGGTAATTAGGCAAGTTATTGTATAACAGTGGTTTGTTCTGTAGACTATTGAAAAAAATTATAGCTTAAAGGGTCTAATAATTTTGACCTTAAAATGTTTTTTTTTTTAATTAAAAACTGCTTTTATTCTAGCCGAATTAAAACAAATAAGGCTTTTTACAGAAGAAAAAAATATCATCAGACATACTTTCAAAATTTCTTTGCTCTGTTAAACATCACTTGGCAAATATTTAATAAGGAAGAAAAAAATTCAAAGGGGGGCTAATAATTCTGACTTTAACTCTACCAGTAAGTTTGGGGTCAGAAACTGCTTTATTATTTGTGTAGTTAGAAATGAAATCATTACTCCAGTCAATATTGCTTTTATTACAATTACCATTATTAATAATATCAACAAGAGGAAGAAGAAGAAGAAGAAAATAATACTAATAATAATAACAATAATAATTAATATTAGTGATTTCTAAAGGATCATGTGACTTTGAAGACTGGAGTGATGAAGCTGGAAATTCAGTATAAATATCACTAGAATAAATTATTTTTAATTTATTATTTCGTAAAAAACTATTTTTACTGTATTTTTGATTAAATAAATGCCACCTTGGTGAGGAGAAACTGATTTTAAAACATTTAAAAATCCTGCTGACCCCAAACTTTTGACCGGTAGTGTGTATATATATAGATTTATATATATGTGTGTGTGTATTTACAGTCACTTTTAGTTCATGCATTGTAATCAAATGTAATTAAAAAAAAAAGGTCATAAATAAATTAGACATTTGCTTATAACTGGCCTTTTCCGTTTTATTATAAACAGAGAGTTAATAAAGCAGCATTCGTTTTTGAGGTTTTCATAAATGAATTTACTTTCACTTAATTAATTAATGCATCTATGCAATTTGTGTCAAAAACGTCCTACCTTGTAATCAAATGTAGAAAACCTCATTAAACAATAAACAGTTATAAAGTCAATTATCTTTCAGCTTTATTATAAACAGAACGTTTATAAAACACCATTTACTGCCCCTTTTAATTCATTAGTGCATTATTGCTAATTAATATATGTTAGAAAGCTTAATCTTTTAATCAAAAGTAGAAAAAAAGGTTCTAAAATCAATTAGACATTTGCTTATAACTGGCTTTTTCAGGATTATTATAAACAAAAAGTTAATAAAACAGCCTCTGTTTGAGTTTTTTTTTTTCAGCATTTACTGTCAAGTTTAATTCATTAATGCATTCTAGCAAATTAATTTATGCCAAAAAGCTCAACCTTGTAATGTGGAGAACATTAGACATTTGCTTATAATAAAGCTCAAAAAAATGCAGTTACAAACAGAAAGTTAATAAAGCAGCCTTCCTTTCATTTTTTCATTAATTCATAGTAATTCAGAATAAAATAAGTCATGGTAATTCATTAATGCATTCTTCTATATACATACTTCTATATTCTATATGCAAAAAGCTCAACCTTGTGGAAAAAGTAAAAAAAGAGTTATAAAATCAATTAGACATTTGCTTACTTTTTTAGGTTTAATATAAACAGAAATGTTATAAAATACATTTTTTGAGGCTTTCATAGATATATTTACTGTCACTTTTAATTCAGTAATGCATTCTTGCACATTAAGATATGATTACAAAGCTCAACATTGTAATAAAAGGTAGTTAAAATGTCATTAAAAAAGGGCTAAAAATCAATTAGACACTTGCTTAAACCGGGCTTTTTATGAAACACTATTCACTGTCACTTTTAATTCAGTAATGCTTTCTTGCTAATTAATTTATGCCAAAAAGCTCAACCTTGTAATCAAATATAGGAAATAGAACTAAAATAGTTATAAAATCAATTAGAAATTTGTTTATAACTGGCTTTTTTCAGCTTTATTATAAGCAGAAAGTTAATAAAACAGCCTTAATATTTTGAGGCGTTCATAAATGTATTTACTTTCACTTTTAATTCATTCATAATTCAATGCATCTATGTAATTTGTCAAAAAAAATCAACCTTTAATCAAATTTACAAAATGTTATAAAACAATGAAAAAAATTATAAAATTGATTACAAATTTGCTTCCCTGCCCTTTTCAGCTTTTTTATAAACAGCAAGTTAATAAAGCAGCATTCGTTTCTTTAGGCTTTCATAAATATATCTACTTGCACTTTTAATTCATTAATGCATCCTTGCAAATTAATTTTAGTTAAAATACAATTTGAAAAAAATTGAAAAAAGCAAAATAAATTCTACATTCACAGTCAGAAAAAATCCACAGAATCAAGTTGTGTTGGGACAACATAAAATAATTAACTAACTGATTTGTTTTTGCAAATTTAAGTGGACTGAACATGACATGAATAAGTTATCCCAGGTAAAAACTGTTGTTTCAGCTCATTTTAAATAAGTAGTTTGAACAAATAGCAAAAACGCTGGATTACACATGATCAATTTGTGTTGGGACATGGAAAAGTTAAGCCGGCTCATTCATTTTTATAAATTTAAATGGACTGAACATAAAACATTTAAGTTGTCCACAAAAATCCCTCAAGAATCGTGTTGCTTCAGCTCATTTTAAATTAGTAGTTTAACCAAACAGCAAAAAGTCTTTTTTTGTGTGTGTTTCTAAAAGTAAAAATTCAGCTCTCGAACACGATAACATCCTTTTATCTTCATTTATTTTAGGAGGGGTGACACGTTTCTACAATTTTCAACCCCACAAACTTATTCAATTATATTTTTAATGTGGAAAAAGCATGATCAATTCTACATTTGCTGTTAAAAAAAGGCACAGAATCAAATTGTGTTGGAACAAAATAAAATAATTATTTAACTCCTTTATAGTTTAAGTGGACTGAACATGAAACGATTAAGTTTTTCCAAGAAAAAAAATAATTAAGAAATGTGTTGTTTTGGCTCACTTCAAATAAGTAGTTTGAACAAACAGCAAAAATGCTGGATTACACATAATCGATTTGTGTTGGGACAACATGAAGGAATTAAGCCGACTTATTCGTTTTTATAAATATAAGTGGATTAAACATAAAACAGTTGTTCAAAAAAATCCCTCAACAATCGTGTTGCTTCAGCTCATTTTAAATTAGTAGTTTAAACAAACAGCAAAACGTTATTTTTTCTGTTTCTAAAAGTAAAAATTCAGCTCTCGAACACAATAACATCCTTTTATCTTCATTTATTTTAGGAGGGGTGACACGTTTCTACAATTTTCAACACTTCAAACTTATTCAATTATATTTTAAATGTGAAAAAAGCATGATCAAATCTGCGTTTGCTGTTAAAAAAAAAATCCACATCAATTTGTGTTGGAACAACATAAAATAATTAATTAACTCATTTATTTGTACAAGTTTAAGTGGACTGAACATGAAATGTTGAGGTTTTCTCCAGAAATAAATTAAGAAATGTGTTGTTTTGGCTCATTTTAAATAAGTAGTTTAAACAAACAGCAAAAATGCTGTACACATTATCAGTTTGTGTTGGAACAACATAAAGGAATTAAGCCGACTAATTCATTTTTAGAAATATAAGTGGACTGAACATAAAACAGTTAAGATGTCCACAAAAATCCCTCAACAATCGTGTTGCTTGAGCTCATTTTAAATAAGTAGTTTAACCAAACAGCAAACATCATTTTTTGTGTGTTTCTAAAAGTAAAAATTCAGCTCTCTAACATGATAACATCCTTTTATCTTCATTTATTTTAGGAGGGGTGACACGTTTCTACAATTTTCAACACTTCAAACTTATTCAATTATATTTTAAATGTGAAAAAAGCATGATCAAATCTGCGTTTGCTGTTAAAAAAAAAATCCACATCAATTTGTGTTGGAACAACATAAAATAATTAATTAACTCATTTATTTGTACAAGTTTAAGTGGACTGAACATGAAATGTTGAGGTTTTCTCCAGAAATAAATTAAGAAACGTGTTGTTTTGGCTCATTTTAAATAAGTAGTTTAAACAAACAGCAAAAATGCTGGATTACACATTATCAGTTTGTGTTGGAACAACATGAAGGAATTAAGCCGACTAATTCATTTTTAGAAATATAAGTGGACTGAACATAAAACAGTTAAGTTGTCCACAAAAATCCCTCAACAATCGTGTTGCTTCAGCTCATTTTAAATAAGTAGTTTAACCAAACAGCAAACATCATTTTTTGTGTGTTTCTAAAAGTAAAAATTCAGCTCTCGAACATGATAACATCCTTTTATCTTCATTTATTTAAGGAGGGGTGACACGTTTCTACAATTTTCAACCCCACAAACGTCCACCCACGTGCGCATCACAGCAATTGATCAGCTTTTTATCGCTCACCTCTTCAAACCTACCTTAATTTTCCCGTTTTCTCGTCGGGTCCACATCATCTGCTGTTGGTGAGTCATTTTGGTACCAGTACCAGATTGAGGATGCTGAATCATGTCTCCTGCACCTGCTGTAGATGATAAGACACACACACACACACACACACACACACACACACACAAATACATACACACAGAAAACTCTTCTGCCGCCTACTCTCTCTCTGCAGCATCCCTATATAAACCGATTGATTAGCACTGTCATTTGCATGGGCGTTTGTTCCACACTACACACACATGGTCATGGGAAAGTCCCACCGCTATCCATTTTGCTCAAAGTGCAAAAGATAATTGCACAACACCCCGAGCCCATGATAATAAACCCACGTCACAGCACCGACAGGCTGTTGCAATCATGTTTAACGGATGAAGGTTGATCGAATAACATTGTTTTTCCGTCGATATAGCCTGTTATTGCAGACTGGGCTACGTGTAAGCGACACTTGGTGTTGAGAAAACCCCAACCGCCAGAGGAGGAGGAAATGTTGGTTAAGTGTTCGATGCACCATTTCCGCTCTGTAAAGTCCGTGGGTTTAGACGGGGAAATCCTAACCCTGTTAGGTTTGCCAATCAACAGTGCAACATCTCACTAACCGTTGCGCATGGCTGCTATTTAAAACAAGACCTTTCACTTTCCTGATTCGGATATACGCTCGCATATAGGCTCTTTCGGCCCAGTTTCCAAGTGTGCCAAAACAATGCACAACATCTGAAGGCTTTCGCCGCATCTTCTTGCTTATTTACGCATTTGTGTTTGGATGGACTTCAAAACAAAAACATGGACATTTCCATTCAAATTAGGCCGACTACTTCCCAGCAAACGTTATCTGTTTATATATATATATATATATATATATATATATATATATATATATATATATATATATATATATATATATATATATATACACACATCCAAACGTGGATAAAACCAGGTGAAAACTGCGAACGTCTGATAGACGTCTAAAAATAGACATCTAATAGATGAATGAATGATTATGTGAAGATAGAGCTGTGGAATGTCACATATTGACAAAATAAAAAGTCTATTATGCTCTTTTGTTCATTTCACAAAGCACATTGTTTACGATGTACTTTTTCATTATTTAGATGAGCGCAATATTACACGTTATTACAGGGATACATGAATAACAGCATCATGAGAAAGTTTTAATCTTGAAAGTACAATGTTTATATTTAGCATTTTGCTTAGTGATATTAAAATAAATCTGTTTAAATAATCATCCAAACGTGATTAAAAACCAGGCAAAATTTGCAAACGTCTAATATACGTCTAAACATGGACATCAAATAGATGTATGAATGATTATGATAAGATAGAGCTGTGGAATATCACATATTGTATAGACAAAATAAAAAGTCTATCATTTCATATCATGCTCTATTGTTCATTTCCGGGTGTCACAAAACACATTGTTTACGATGTACGTTTCATCATTTATATGAGCGCAATATTACACGTTATTACGGCAATGCAGAAACATGAATAACAGCATCGTGAGAAAGTTTCAATCTTTTAAGTACAATGTTTATATTTAGCATTCTGTTTAGTGATATTAAAAAACATCTGTTTAAATAATCGTCCAAACATGACTAAAACCAAGTGAAATTTGCGAACGTCTAATATTCGTCTAAAAATAGACATCAAACAGACGTACGAATGATTATGATAAGATAGAGCTGTGGAATATCAAATGGACAAAATAAAAATTATCATTTCATATCATGCTCTATCGTTCATTTCTGTGTGTCACAAAACACATTGTTTACGATGTACTTTCATCATTTATATGAGCGCAATATTAAACGTTATTACGGCAATGCAGAAACATGATTAACAGCATCGTGAGAAAGTTTCAATCTTTTAAGTACAATGTTTATATTTACCATTTTGTTCAGTAATATTAAAAAAACATCTGTTTAAATAATCGTCCAAACATGACTAAAACCAAGTGAAATTTGCGAACGTCTAATATTCGTCTAAAAGTAGACATCAAACAGACGTTTGAATGATTATGATAAGATAGGACTGTGGAATATCACATATCGAACGGACAAAATAAAAAGTCTATTATTTCATATCATGCTCTATCGTTCATTTCCTGGAGTCACAAAACACATTGTTTGCGATGTACTTTCATCATTTTTATGAGCGCAATATTACACATTATTACAGGGATGCAGAAGCATGAATAACAGCATTGTGAGAAAGTTTCAATCTTTAAAGTACAATGTCTACAATAAGCATTTTATTTAGCGCTATGGTAAACAAATCTGTTAAAATAAACGTCCAAACATGGCTAAAATAAGACGAAATTTGTGAAGGTCTAATATACGTCTAAAAATAGACATTAAACAGACGTATGAATGATTATGATAAGATAGAGCTGTGGAATATCACAAATCGTATGGACAAAATAAAAAGTCTATCATTTCATATCATGCTCTATCGTTCATTTTGTGGTGTCACAAAACATATTGTTCAGTTTAATTTATGATCATTTACATGATTGCAATATTACATGTTATTACGGCAATGCAGAATTATGAATAACAGCATCGTGAGAAAGTTTCAATCTTGAAAGTGCAATGTTTTTATTTAGCATTTTGTTTAGTGATTTTAAAATAAATCTGTTTAAATAATCCTCCAAACATGACTAAAACCAGGCAAAATTTGCAAACGTCTTATAGACATCTAAAAATAGACATCAAATAGACATTGTGAGTTTACATTTTGCATTTCATTTAGCGGTATTGTAAACAAAGCTGTTAAAATATACGTCCAAACATGGCTAAAATAAGGCGAAATTTGTAAAGGTCTAATATACATCTAAAAATAGACATCAAATAGACGTATGAATGATTATGATAAGATAGAGCTGTGGAATATCACAAATCGGATGGACAAAATAAAAATTATATCATTTCATATCATGCTCTATTGTTCATTTCCGGGTGTCACAAAACACATTGTTTACGGTGTACTTTCATCCTTTATATGAGCGCAATATTATACGTTATTATGACAATGCAGAAACATGAATAACAGCATCGTGAGAAAGTTTCAATCTTTGAAGTACAATGTTTATATTCAGCATTTTGTTTAGTGATATTAAAAACATCTGTTTAAATAATCGTCCAAACATGACTAAAACCAAGTGAAATTTGCGAACGTCTAATATACGTCTACAAATAGACATCAAATAGACGTATGAATGATTATGTTAAGATAGGACTGTGGATTGTCAAATATCATATAGACAGTGAATAGTCACAAAAAATACTGTCACAAAACACATTGTTTACAGTATTTATATGAGCTCATTATTACGGTATTGCAGAAACATCAAGTACAGGGTCATGATAAAAGTTCAGTTTTGAACGTACATCATTTACATTTAGCATTTTATTTATTTTTTTAAATTATGTTCCTATGTTATGTTCGATATATATTTTTTTATTTTTATGTTGAGCTTATAATCATATTTTTTTTAAGTGTTTTATTTTGATTTGAAGACATTTCCACATTTTTAATCAAAGACTTGGCCTAAAGGTGTCAATAAAATTAAGGCATATGATCACATATTAATGTGCACATTCATTTTCTGAATATATACTTTAAAATAAAAAATAGTCCTTTATGTGGTCAATATAGAAATATATTTGTGATATTTCCCTTCGTGAAGTATGTATAATCTGTCTATTTAGTAAATGACTGTTTTTGAAGTACTTTTGGATAAGGTTTTTCTCTGACAATCCAAATTTAGCCTTGATTTACCTCTGTTTACCCTCCATTTCAGCCAAATCTAGCCATTTTAGCCTCTGTTTGGATGTTTACTATACATCTTTTAAACACAGAATTGCTTGGTGGGTTTCATGTGCTTCTTTACCATGTTAAAATCAACCTACAAATGTTGTAAATACTGACTTTTCATTAGAATTATTGACATCATGACTTATAAACGGCCCATCTTGCACCACATGAGTTTTCTCTCTCTCTCCTCACATGACAGAGGAAGTGAGTCAGATCACAGATGACCTGCAGTCATAGGCCACTCATGACGAGAAAGTGGCATATAAATAAACTCTGGCCTTTGAAAGTGCAAACGTGTTAAAGCAAATGCAATTACTAAAGTTTATTTTACGAAGATGGGGTTTTCAAGCATCAAACTATAAAAGCTAGTCCAGCTATTTTTAAGGATCACAGCACAGCCATAAAATACTAATTAAGTGTCTTTCTTAATTTATATACATTTTCTACAATAGGTTTTACCATTTTGTCAACAAGACTGTGATCATATTTATCATGACACCTTTTAATAAGCTCACCTCTGTTGTTTCAGTTTTAAATAAATGCAGAGCAAAAGGTTTTCTTCATTTGAATTTGTCTTGTAAAGTCAAAATATCAAACAATTCTTCAATCAAGAAGCATTTTCTAGAGAAGCAAAAGATATTGTCTTTATTTCAGAAATAATATGTCAAAATTGAGGTTACTTGTGTGTCAAAAGTGAGTATTTTCTTAAAATAGGCTAAATAATCTTGGTTTTGGTTTGAAATAAGTTAAATTTGCATATCATTGGCAGATTATATTGCTCGTTTTAAGGAAAAAACTTGCTTTATTTTGATGTATTATTTCTGAAAACAAAGCAATTCTTTTACTTGTCAAGAAAACGCTTTGTGATTTAAGAATTTTTAGATATTCGGACTAGAAACAAGACAAAATTTACTGTAAAAAAGGTATGAACAGCACTTTTTACCCATATTTCTGCACAATGTTATTTAAACCAACAAAAATCAACATTTTATTAGTGTTAACAATCATAAACATTTCAATTTCAATTCAATACAGTTTAACTCATATTTTAGGTGTAAACTGGCCTCCTATAATGTAATAATTTAATTTTAATAATAATTTCAATTGTTATAATAATAATAAAATATAATACTATTTTAAGCGCATAAATATATATATATATATATATATATATATATATATATATATATATATATATATATATATATATATATATATATATATATATATACATACATACATACATACATACATACACATTACCGGTAAAAAGTTTGGGGTCCGTTGGATTTTTTTTTTTTTTTTTAATAAGCTTCTCCTGCTCACCGAAGCTGCATTTATTTCATCAAAATTACGGTATATATTGTAAAATTGTGAAATGTTATTGCATTATAAAAAAAAACTGTTTAAAAGTAGATTATAATTTAATTTAATAATTTATTCCAGTGATTTTAATGATGATTATCCAGATTCATTACTCCAGTCTTCAGTCACATGATCCTTCCGAAATTACTAATATTCATTGTTATTGTTATTATTATTATTATAAATGGTAATAGTAATAAAAGCAATAATGACTAAAGTATTAATTTAATTTGAAACTTGAAAAAACTTGAAGTGAAAATATTTAACAATTTTTACACTTAATTAATGCTGATGTAATTTGTATTATTATTGTTATTATATTAATTATTATTATTATTATTATTATACACTACCGATCAAATGTTTGGTGTCAGTTTTTCTGTTCATGTTTTTATTTTTTAAATAAAATTCTCTTCATCAAGGCAGCTAATGTTCATTAATATTTATTAACATTTTAACTAACTACTTTCTTATTGTATGTAGTTTCAAATGAAATTAATACTCCAGTCATTATTGCTTTTATTACTATTACCATTTATAATAATAATAATAATAATTTTTGAACAGTTATTTTATAGTGCAATAACATTTCACAATTTTTTACTGTATTTTTTATACAATAATTGCAGCCTTGGCAAGCAAGAGAAGCTGATTTTTAAACATTTAAAAATAATACTGACCCCAAATATATATATGAATATATAAATATTTCCCAAATGATGTTTAACAGAGCAAGGAAATGATCACAGTATGTCTCATAATATATTTTCTTCTGGAGAAAGACTTTATTTGTTTTATTTTGGCTAGGATAAAAGCAGTTTTAAATTTTTTAAACACTATTTTAAGGTCAACATTATTAGCCCCTTTCTGCTATATTTTTTTTCCAATAGTCTACAGAACAAGCCATCGTTATACAATACCTTGCCTAATTACCCTAACCTGCCTAGTTAACCTAATTAACCTAGTTAAGCCTTTAAATGTCACTTTAAGCTGTATTGAAGTGTCTTGGAAAAAAATATCTAGTCAAATATTATTTACTGTCATCATGACAAAGATAAAGTAAATCAGTTATTAGAGATAAAGAAATGCGTTGAAAAAATGTTCTCTTCTTTAAACAGAAATTGGGGAAAAATAATCAGGGGGTCTAATAATTATATATATATATATATATATATATATATATATATATATATATATATATATATATATATATATATATACTAATAAATTTTATTATTATTTAATGTTTTTTTTTATTCTCTGGACTAAAAATATATATAGAATTAAGTAACTCTAATAACTCTATTGTGAAAGAGCTGTTTACTGGACGTGTGTGTTTTCTTCCTGAAACTGGTTGTGTTGTGATTTTCGATGAAAATCCCTGTTCATCTTGAGTTTCATTGTTGTTTGGGAAATTAGCATATAAAAAAAAAAAACAGCCTCTAAACAAATCAGGTGGCTTTAAGGGAATTTCTATCTGGCCCATAAATAGCTAACAGCTCACACTCCTGTTAATGGCATGATCAGACATGATACTCTTATTTACTTTGAGCACAATGTTACATATCAATAAAAATATAAAAAAAATAAATATTATAATTCATATAAAAACTGTATAATGAAATATGTTTCACAAACGGCGAGGTGCGCAGTGGGTAGTGCTGTTGCCTCACAGCATGAAGGTCGCTGGTTTGAGTCTTAGCTGGGTCAGTTGGCATTTCTGTGTGGAGTTTGCATGTTCTTCCCGTGTTTGCGTGGGTTTCCTCCGGGTGCTCCAGTTTCCCCCAAAGTCGAAACATATGCACTATAGGTGAATTGGGTAAGCTAAATTGTCCGTAGTGTATGTGTTAGAGTGTATGGGTGTTTCCCAGTGATGGATTGCAGGTGGAAGGGCATCCGCTGTGTAAAACATATGCTGGATAAGTTGGCGGTTCATTCTGCTGTGGCGACCCCTGATTAATAAAGAGACTAAGCCTAAAAGAAAATGAATGAATGTGTTTTTAAAAAAATTATTTAAATTGTCATTTTATTCAATTTATGTGATCATAATTTCATTTAAAATTTCTTTATTTATTTAAATTTTCCCCCATATGTTTGAATGAGCTGACTAATTTGATTCTGACTAATTTGACACATTAACCAACTCAATTTAAGATCAAATAACACGATGTGAATCTTACAGTATTGTCTCTTTTCTATAATACTTTATTTATTTGACCTTTTATACATTACTGTGACCTTGCTTTAAGATAGATTTAAAGTGATTTTTGTAACTTAGATTACCCCTAGCATAATCTTGTTCCTCGTTTTGTTGTCTATTGTTGTTGTTATAGTATGTATACCTTTTCTGCATATTTTTGTATACTTGCTGTTGCAATAAAATAAAATAAACTTAATTTTAGTAACTAACTTAGGGTATAATAAGGACAGGTCAGAATAAGTACGTTAGTCTATGTTCTTTCATTTTTACATATTGTGAAATGTTAACATGTTGTTTTGCTTAATGATAATTTAATTTGTTTACCAAAATGGGGTATCTTGTGTTTGTCCTACAACTTACTACTATTAAAATATTAATCATATTGTGGATATGCTAAGTGCATAACATTTGTTTGGCCAATATTTGAATAACAAACAATATTAGTCCCTGTTGTTACCTGACAAGTCATCTCCTGGGAAATGAGACAAACGCCGGTTCGCTCTTTTTTACCTTGTCAGCAGAGCTTTCAACGTGAGGATGATTATACATTGTCTTAGGAAGGCCATATTGTTTATATGTCGTTACTAAAAGGATGGGACGGTCTAAATCGCTTCTATTAACTTGTAACTTTAAATAATTTCCTCTCAAAAAGCACCATTCCGTCTTCAACGTGTAATACATCCCGGAAGAAAGAAGGTTTCCTTTATTCCAATTGGTCTGGTGAGAGCTTTTGTGCGCTCTTATTGGTCAGAAGAGAACCTCTCTTGCGCTGATTGGTCAGAAGCGTGCGCGTGCAACATCATGCGCTATTGTTGCAGGACAGCATGTAAATATGAACGCGCGTAGGTTTTACTGTTCTGCGGAAGCGAAATTGATTAAAATATTCCGTTATTTTGCTAATTGATTGCTTCTTTTTTGTTAATCTTACTGGCACAAGTATAAAAGAAATGCGTCAAGACGCGTGCATAAATTAACGCAACGGTACATTCTATGTTGATTGAATGGAGTCGACTGTTCTAGCGAACATGCGTCGGTGTTTATTGTTAGTTTTTTATTTAGTGCATGTATTGGCGGATACAGATTTTGCCAAATTTGACGGTGCACCGCCTTCTAAAATAGGTAGGCTTGATGTTTATGGTATGTTTCGTATAAATGTATGAAAAAAGGCCATACAATGCAGTCTGATAGTCCTTCTTGGCGTGTTTGCAGCTGTTGTTGGAGCAGGAATTGGAGGAACCGCTACAGCGCATTTCCTTAGGCAACATTTCGGGCCAGAAGTGAGAATTGATGTCTTTGAAAAGGGGTCAGTCGGTGGTCGTCTGGCTACTGTCACTGTGAACCACCAAGACTACGAGTCCGGTGGATCCATCATCCATTCCCTCAACCTGCACATGCAAGACTTTGTCCAGCAGTTGGGTCAGTTGCATTCATAACGTTTAACGTGTAAGTCTGACATTTAGGGGTAATATGATGCTAGGGATTGTTAAAATTGCGTGTAATTCTTCTCATAAATAGACTTCCCTGCTGAAAAACCCAGCTTAAACCAGCCTAGGCTGGTTGGCTGGTTTTAGCTGGTCAACTAGGCTGGTTTTAGAAGGGTTTTGGCCACTTCCAGGCTGGTTTCCAGCCATTTCCATCCTGGTTTTAGCTGGTCAGGCTGGGAGATGACCAGCTAAAACCAGCTTGACCAGCCTAGCCAAGCTGGGAGTCCAGCCAAAACCAGCTATATCCAGCTTAAACCAGGCTGGTCAAAACCAGGGTTATAGTACACATCAAATCAAAACTAACCGTATTGATTTTGTTAGCGCACATTGCTAGTTTTGCGGTAAACAAATCATCCGTGCATGTCATTAAAAAGACTTAATCATTTGCTCTTGTAATCTAAAATTGAAATCTGACAATGCACTTCATGTTTGTGTAGAGTTGAATTCTCAGATTAGGTCTGTCTAAGGTATTGGGCGTGGCTAACTTACTTAACCACACCCCTTCAGCTGTCAGTTTTGGCAGCGCTATGACAACAAACAGAAATGGTGAGGAGGAGTCTGTTTGGTTGTAAAAACTCTCCTGAAATCCATTTCCCGATCTTTCTGAATGAAATGCTTACTTGACTACATCCAGTAGTAGCAGTAGAAAAAACAAACCACACCCACTTTTTACTCATTTAATATTCCATTTCTCTAGGAATTGCATCACAATACAAAAAAAAGGTTGGAGCTTCTCGTCAGAGCTTAATTTGTGAATTGCGAGGTCCTGGAACAGATCAGGGTAACGGATCCGACATGTAAACACAGATTTGAATGCAGCGATTCGAAGGATTAATAAACAAATGCAAATCAGCATCATTTATAATTGATGTTGCGTGGGTGTTGAGATCCCGATCTTTCAATCATTAATTGTGTAGCTTACACTGACTGCATTAATGTTGGCTAAACAAGTAGTGACAAAAAAACACCTTTAATAACCTAAGAAACCCACCACATCCTGAATAACCCATCATAACTTCTTCTGTTATCATTATATTTTACACTAAAGCCTAAATGCTTTCATACATGTGATTTGAATGACGAGAGAGGTGATCACTCTGCAAGCATTACAAGTTTACGATTAATCTGCAAGTAAAAAAATGTATTAATCTGCAGGTCACATGTGTTTTGAACCATGGGTTGTGATCTGTACAAATCACGTATCAACCGTGATCTGTTACACCCCTATAAAGCACTGCTTTGAAAACAGCTATCACTACCTCATTGTATCCTAATCTGTAACCTTTACACCGTGTTTGGGGTCAGGATGACCCTGATGGCTCGTTTCCACTGACTGGTACAGTACGGTTCGGGTCGGTACGGTTCACCTTTATCAGGCTTGCGTTTCCACTACCAAGGGTACCCTTTTGGTGGGCGTGGTGTATGACAAAGTTTCAGTCTACGTCATTTTTGCTTGAGAAAATGTCTACAATAAAGTTGCATATGAACATATATGAACACATACAGACCCTTACAGTCTCCGATATGTTACCAAATACAGAAGAACTACACAAAACAGACATTTCGTCATTAATTAGGTTCAAAACAACACAAAGTATAGCCTACAGTCACAGCAAACCTCTCATCTGTGTCTGTAATCTTCAGCAGCACATGTAGCCTCTGTTAGAGAGTCACACCATCATTCCCAGTTCATATTAGTCCAAAAGGTGATAATAAAGATTAAAACAAAGCAGTTTGTTCACGTTTGCTAAAGAAATAGCGTGCTCCTTGGCTTCGCCTTTTTTCCGCCTTTTTATCCTTTTCTTTCTGAATGTGTCACTCTTGCGTTTGTCAGCTTCTCACAGGATCGGGTTTCCAAAGCTTGTCAATAATCAAGTGCATGTTATTATTATCAGATTAAGAAGTTTGTTATTTCAGATAGAGACGCGCGGCGAGCGCAAGAAAGAAAGTGAAACCACTCAGGCTTCAGACTGGCTCGTTAAAAACTACGCGGCACAGGGTAAATCTGCTCTTCTCCATGGCTTTGTGGCTGTTTATCATGACGACGACAGGGTTTGTTTGCAGGATCGACCATGGCTGCATATGTATTTATAATTCCGCTGTAATCTCTCGCTGTGTATTTCAAACATGCCGGGTCCTTTGTTTACATTTTTTTTTTTTAATTAATGTCAGGGTAACTATAACATCATAGAAATGCAAGAGTGTACATGAGTTTTACAGAGGAGCAAATAAACAAGTAAGCACATAAAAGAGAAAAGATAACAAGAATAAAAAGAAAAACAAATAATATTACCTTATGTGTTAAGAAAATTAAAAAAGGAAAATAAGTTAACCGTTCTAATGGCTTTAAGATTTTTAGAGGAAGCAATAGTTCTAATGTACTGTTGAATTTCCTTTTCAAAAACAATAAAACAAGGTATACGCTGAGAGAATTTACAGCGGTGTATATGGAATTTAGCAAGGATTAAAAGGAGATTAATAATGAAATATTCCTTACTTTTATCATCAGGAGCATTAAAAAAACCCAGCAGGATATCCTTAAAAGATAACAAGAATCCTGGTAATATTTTACGATGAATATCTAAAGAAAGTTCAATCCAAAAGCATTGTGTATGAGGGCAACTCCAAAAAATATGGTCAGCAGTTTCATTGGGTATATTACAGAACGAGCAGCATGTATCTATATCTGATTTAAATCTTTTCAAAAATGTCTTGGCTGGGTAAAATCTGTGTAACAGTTTAAATGAAGGGTCCTTTGTTTACATTCTGGCTTGTTGCGTCTACGAATGACGTATCTCTGTAAACCAATAGCGTTCAGCTGCGCGTGTAGCTCCACCTTTTGGGACCCTTTCTGCAGTTTGTCCGGTACGGTTTGGTTCGGTACGCCTTTTGATAGTGGAAACGGCCATAAAACCATACCAAACCGTACCGTACCGTACCACTCAGTGGAAACGGGCCATGAAAGACATTTCTTTCCCAAAAACACCGTTTTCTTCATCTCAGCAGCGTAAGATTTTGTGACTTTTTCAACATTATCTACCTATACACACACAAAACTCTGGCATTGATTAGGTTGAACGTGTGTAAAAAAAAAAAAAAAAAAAAGAAGTCAATAGTCAGTAATAGAACCCTAAATTAACATAGTAATTAACATCTCCCAAATCATAGCATAAATGTATAGAGCAGTAAACAAAAATATTGATATAATTATATTATTATAATGATATAATTTGTATTATTAGAAATATTTAGTTTTTTTATAATTACACTTCTTATCTTTGGGGTCACCCTGGACCCCAACACAAGGGGTTAAAACGCCTGCAGGGTTAAAAAAATTTCACAGTGCATGTACATTTTTACAGAAGTCATTCGCATATTTCAAACAAAGCATCTTGGGATGTAGGAAAACTGTGGATAACTGGAGAAAAAAGGTGCAGACATTAGACTATAATAAATCTCTCTAGTGTGCATGTGTTGAGTCCCTGATGTTGCGTACATTATCAAATCCAGTGTACATTGAAAGTTTAGCATAAAAAAGGTATGCTTTGTCATTTGGGGGTTGGTTTTAAATAATTTCTGTTCTTTTCAATGCTATTTAGTGTGTTTTGTGTTACCATCCACAGGGCTGAAGTACCGTAAGAGTGTGGCTGGGAAAACAGCAGTGTTCAGCGGAGAAGAGTTCATTCTAGAGGAGACAGACTGGTACCTGCTGGATCTGTTTCGCTTGTGGTGGCGCTATGGCATCAGCTTCATCCGTCTGCAGATGTGGGTGGAGGAGATCATGGAGAAGTTTATGAGGTGAGGGAAAGGCTTTATAAAGTTAAAAACAGCTCTAGTTTTCACAGGTTTGTGCAGAAACTGAAGCGTCTGTGATGTTTCAGTTGAGAGTGTTCCTGATCTGCAGCTTTAAATGGTTAGTTTAATGCTAAATGTAAATTCTGTCCTTTACTTATTTTTCAAATACCTTCATATTAGGGCAGGGCGATGATTAAAAAAGATATTTAACCAAAATTTATAATATATAACCAATGCAACTTCCTCATATTGTTTGTTTTTATACTATACCTTTAAAAAGGATCCATTATGTCCTATTTTACAAGATGTAAATGAAGGTCTCTAGAGGGTGTATGAAAATATTTGACCAACATACACTCACCGGTCACTTCATTAGGTACACCTTACTAGTACTGGGTTGGACCCCCCTTTGCCTTCAGAACTGCCTTAATCTTTGGTGGCATAGATTCAGCAAGGTACTGGAAATATTCCTCAGAGATTTTGGTCCATATTGACATGATCTATCTGTCCCATGACCATAGGTGAGAGTAGAAACGTAGATTGACCGGTAAATCGAGAGCTTTGCCTTTCGGCTCAGAAGAAACTCTAGGGAGGTGTTCCAGGCATGTCCCACCGGGAGGAGTCCTCGGGGAAGACCCAGGACACGCTGGAGGGACTATGTCTCTCGGCTGGCCTGGGAACGCCTCGGGATCCCCCCGGAGAAGCTGGAGGAAGTGTGTGGGGAGAGGGAAGTCTGGGGTTCACTCCTAAGACTGCTGACCCCGCGACCCAGCCCCAGAAAAGCGGCAGAAAATGAATGAATGAATGAATGATATCTGTCCCACATTTTGATTGTAATCATGCATGCACATTATACAAAATACTGTTTAATACAAAAAATATTGTTAGCAATGTTAAAATCAAGAATCAATTAATATTACATTTAAATACATTATTTTTGGATAACCATGCATCCCCAAAATACAAACGAACAGTTATTTTTAATATTGGCTTAACCAGGCTAAATAATAATGTACAACATTTTTCTAAAGGTGCCGTTGACTTGAAATTTTCACCTGATGTTGGTAACAACCAAAGAAATCCATATATGCAAAGAAAACAAATTAATTAGTTTATAAATTAAGTTCTGTGTAATCACATTAAATAATACAGGAAAAAATGTATCGAACACATAAAGAAAGTGAGGTGTAGAAAGGCAGTGAAAGCCCAGACAGCAGCTGAAATCTCTCAGTAGTTCTTCAGCAAACCTCTATCCTTCGTCAGTGTAAATTAATATTAGCTGCTTCAGTCCAACATCTACATTAGCAGGAAGATGAAGATCCAGGGTGGACATTTCAGCAAGCCAACGATCCAAAGCACAGGCAACAAATCTCTCAAATGCTTTCAGAGAAATAAAATCAAGCTGTCGAATGGCCTAGCCAGTCACCTGACTCGAATCCAATAGAGAATCCGAAATAAAGATCAGATTTGATAGACGAGACCCACAGAACCATCAAGATTTATACACTTTGTTGAAGTCTGTAAAAAAAATCACACCTGAGAAATTCACGTGACTTCATTTCCTTTGCATATATGGATTTCTTTGGTTGTTATCAACATCTGTTGAAAATTTAAAGTCAACAGCACCTTTAGAAATGTTTTCTGAGTAAAACTGTGACCTGAAGAAGCACGTGTCATTTTTAGCGTAGTTTTGGACGCGATATGTACAGCCCCATACAGATTTAACCTGAGAGATACAGTACAAGCACTGATCTATAATCGATATGTGATTACAAACCGTGCGGTGCGATTACAACTCCTAACACAATTTTAAACGCATATTTTGCAAACTACACAAAACAAGGCAACAATTTTAATGACACTTACAGGTTATGATGCGGTGGAAGAAGAAACTGGTCCATTTGAACTGTAAAAGTTACTGACAAAGTCCCTGTCAAAGTCTGACAGTCCCATAGTCTCTGCTGCAACTTTATTATCAAACGGCCGATGAATCCCCCGTTGCAGCGTAGGTTATTGTATCAAGAATTAGAAATATGACAGGAACAAACACAGCACTAGGTTGGCTATACTGTGGTGGTGTTGTGAGAATGAACTTTAACCCTTTATTTCCCGCAGCCGAATCTCCATCTGTCAGTGATCGTCATCTTTGTGTCATGATCAGTCCTGTGATCCCCTGCGCCTCCGCTAGTGTCTGAAGTGAAAGCGCGTTCACATTTTACCGGAACTGGAAGTACATATTTGGTGATATACCGTGTCGATGTGATCAAGCAAAAGATCCGAACCCTAACTCGATTCGTTTATTCGACTCCGAGTCAACTATTTCGCTAAAGAATCAATAGTTTAAACAGAGTGCACTATCAGATTTAAACCTCAGCTGGATGTTTTCATTCACTTAGAGCTGTGTTACACACTGCATGGAAGCTCGTTTTCAAAAACCCATAATTGGGGCTCTTTAAAAGCTGTGTTGGATGTTCATTTGTTCAGTGAAACGTCTCACCATCCACCTCATTTTCTCCTTCTTGCCAACTCATTTTTGGTTTCAGAATCTATAAATACCAGGCTCACGGCTATGCCTTCAGTTCAGTGGAGGAGTTGCTGCACTCTCTGGGCGGTTCGGGATTCATCAACATGACCCGCCGCTCTCTTTCCGAGTCTCTGCTAGAATTGGGCGTCTCTCAGCGCTTCATTGACGAAGTCATTGCCCCCATCATGAGGGTCAACTACGGCCAGAACATCAGCATCCCTGCATTTGTTGGTATGGATAGCACTTTCTTTACAGGTGTTGAGATATATAATATTTTGAAGTTAGAGTTATTAGCCCTCCTGTATATTTTTTCCCCCTGATTTCTGCTTAAAGAAGATTTTTTCAACACATTTTTAAACATAATAGTTTTAATAACTCATTTCTTATAACTAATTTCTCTTTGCCATAATGACAGTTCATAATATTTTACTGGATATTTTTCAAGATACTAGTATTCAGCTTAAAGTGACATTTCAAGGCTTAATTAGGTTAACTAGGCAGGTTAGGGTAATTAGGCAAGTTGTTGTATAACAGTGGTTTGTTTTGTAGACCAGGGGTTCCCAAACTTTTTAGCCCGGGACCCCCAAAATAACAATGCCAGTGACTCGCGACCCCCAATATCCTCTGAGGTGGTTATAAATACAGAAACCTTGCATGCAATGACGCAGACACACCAATTAAATTTGTGTCAGTGCTTTAAATGTGCCACAAAGTATAACCTGATGTTATAAAATCAAAATGCATCTGACGCTATTGCTGCCTTTAATATAATGTAATTACCCCAGGGGTCGCAATCCAATAGAACTAGTAACTATAAGCTACTATAGTAACTATATAGTATATAGTAACTATAAATGACTATTTTTATTTTCAGTATAGTTATGGATAAAATATGTTAATTCTTATGGTTTAATAAAAATAAATAGATTTTTGGAAATCACCAGGCGACCCCCCTTCATTGCACCGCGACCGCCCTGGGGGGGTCCAGACCCCCACTTTGAGAACCACTGCTGTAGACTATCAAAGAAAAAATGTTTAAGGGGCTAATAATTTTGACATTAAATGGGTTTAAAATAATTCAAAACTGCTTTTATTCTAGCCGAAATTAAACAAACAAGACTTTCTCCAGAAGAAAACATATTATAGGAAATACTGTGAAAAAGTCATTGGGAAAATTCACAGGAGGGCTAACAATTTTGACTTTGACCAAATTAAATTTAAGACTTTAATTTCATAAATTCATAAGTACTCGATTGTCAAAAACAAAGACATACATTCCTTCCATTTAAATCTTTTACAGTACCACTGACAAATAATGCACATTTGATCAATATTTCAGAAACTGCATTTCATTATTACCAGTATTGAATTCAACTAATTTAAATAAAGTTATTTTCTACATTTTTAAAAATTACTCTGACATTGGTGTTATAAAATCAAAATGCGTTTTGATTACCAAAATGGTAACGTAAATATTTAGTGAAATGTTAAGTGCAATAAGGACTTTCATGGCGCAACATATGCTGTGGTATAGAGCTGCACAATTCTGGCTAAAATGAGAATCGCAATTTTTTTTGCTTAAAGATCACGATTTTTCTCACGATTCTGTATATGTTAATAAAGGTATGGTAAAAACAAACATATGGCACAACATCAATAATAATATTATGTGTGGGTCTACTGGTTTCTATAAATAATTCTGTTCTACTTATAAGAATTCTGAGGTTGAATTATGATGTTTGAGATTGCAATCTGTCATTGATAACATGATTAGACAATTTTTTTCACTGGTAAAATCAGACATTTGTTATTATTAGATTATATTCAACAATGTATAGGCTAGAGTAAGTATACTGACACTGTAAACATTTATTTTCATGCACAACTCTGTTCGCTATGAAAGAAAAAACATCAGATGCTTGCCGTAATCATAACTCTAAAATGCGATTTGATCATTTGAATGAAGTGCACACTTTCAGTTTCATTTTGACTGCTAAGTGTTGTTCATACTTCGCGCGCGGCTCCCAAACGATTCCTCTGTGCCACAAACTGAGTATTATTTACAACTGTATTACCTGTTACAGCATATGCAAGTTCTGTTCACTAAAGTAGACGAGCGAGCATCTATCATTAAGTAGAGCGCGCTCCCTCCCTCTCTCTGATAACAGCTCACGGTCAGCAGCCCACGTCACGTGTGATTTCCCAGCCGCGAAAACATCATTATATGAAGACAAAAATGACATTGTTAGGTGAATTATACCTTATAAATACAGTATGTGACTCATTCAACATAATTTGGAGGTGTCAATGTCACTGAGCAACATGTGTGAAACAATAAAAAGACTCGTGCAGCCGCCTTTTCTTCTCTCCTGAATTTGAAAATATGATTGACAGAATCGTAGAAATGCTGGATTAAGATCGTCTAGGGGGTCGAATCGAGATCGCGATCTTTTTTCGAATAATTGTGCAGCTCTACTGTGGTATAAATTACAAATGCCTCATTTCAACTGAGAGATACAGTACAGGTCACCTTTATCAGGCTTGTGTCTACCACTGCCAAATGGAACCAATGGTATCCTTTTGGTACGCGTGGTGTACGACAGAAAGTTGCAGTCAACGTTTTTCTCGCTTGAAGTTCACATATCGCATGAGAAGCACTTCTTACTAATCACATGCTTTATATACATAAATACTTATCAGACCCCAAAGTTTTTAGCGATTTTTGCGATCGCTGAATGAAACGCAAACTCAACAAAATGTCTGAATTCCTCGAGCTCGAGTCGATGTTGTAAATGAGGGCGATGCCAACCCTCTCGTCCACCAGCAGAGGGAGCCATCGCCCGAATTCTGATTCGACTCATGGACTCAAAATCCCATAAGCCCTTCTACCTGTCACTGATTGCGGTCCAGGTGCCTCTCATCATCCCAGCGCATATATACCACACTCACGCTCTGGTTCATTGCGAAGTCTTGATTTGCCCTGCTGTCATTACTGAGCGATTTCCTCTCCATTCCTCCGTTTGATCTGTGTTTTGACCCTTTGCCCGACTCAACGATTAAGAAAGACATCGGCCTGCCCTGAACTCCAGCCTGTTATTTCGACTAAGTAAGATATCTGCCTGCCTTGAACTCTAGCCTGTACCTCGTTCTGATTCCTGGTTTGTCCCTTGTTGTTGCTTGTATGTGTGCTTTCAATAAAGCTTGCAAATGGATTCAATGCCGTTTGACTCATCACAACAGTCGACCATGGCTTGTTATTATATGTATATATTATTACGGTGTAATGTCTCGGCTGTGTGTTTAAAAAAGGGGCTTCGTTTCCTTCCTTTCATTCTCCTGGCGTGTGCACGCACTAATGATGTTTCTCTGTAAACCAAGAGCGTTCAGCTGCGCGTCGTGTTCCGCTTTTTGGTACCCTTTTGTTGTGCTAGGTACCCTTTGGAAATAGGGTTGGGCATCTAAGCTATAATGCCGATCCGATACGCATCTCAATACAAAGAATACGATCCGATATATTAGCGATACATTTATGACATATTGCGATGCGACACGATACGATTCACATCCATATCACGATACAATGCGATAATTCAGCACTAACTAATTAGATCAAGTTTATGAGATTATGTGAAAGAGGATGCTGTGCCATTGAATGAGTTTGATTATTTATTAACCAAGCAAAACCAAGACTTTTTTTACAAACTGGCTTTTCTCTCAGAGCCAGAGTGTCAGTTTACAGTAGAGGGCCATTTTAGAACCTATAGCACATATTATTTAAGTATTTTCAAGATAAACAGAATGTATAAGTGCAATATATATAAATATATACATATATATATATATATATATATATATATATATATATATATATATATATATATATATATATATATATATATATATATATTTGCACTCTTTTAACATAAAGGTTGAGCATTGCACAACAAGAATTGTGATTTAACTTTAACTATGAAAACAAGTTTTACAAAGATATATTTTGCCACTGATTATTCAAAACTTAAGGTCGTGAACTAGCAGTGTTATGCTGCGTTGAAACATCACTGTCACTGTAAACAACAGGCTAATAAAAATATAACAAACCAGCAATCTTCTTGCTGTGAGGTGGTCAAACTACCCACTGTGCCACCGTGACACCCATTATTTTTATCATTATTATTATTATAGTTAAATAAAAATTAACAGGAGGAGGTGTTTAAAACCGCCTAGTGAGGCAGTATAGAGAGGGCGGCGTCCGCAACACCCAGTTATATCCGCGCATAGGGTGGCAGAATAGAGGTCCGCGACACCCGCGCGTCCTCAGTTATATCCGCGCATAGGGCGGAAGAATAGAGGTCCGCGACACCCGCGCGTCCTCAGTTAAATCCGCGCATAGGGCGGAAGAATAGAGGTCCGCGACACCCGCGCGTCCTCAGTTAAATCCGCGCATAGGGCGGCAGAATAGAGGTCCGCGACACCCGCGCGTCCTCAGTTATATCCGCGCATAGGGCGTACTGCCCGCGTATTTTATAGATGCGCGGCACATTTTGCAAATTGCATCTGTCCTGTAAAGTCGTCCATCCTTAAATCCATAATGTTGCCATACTTTAGATTTAAAACTCAGTGGGGAATAAAATGTTTGTTTTGCTTCTCGCGCTTTCTGAGGGCGCACCACTAGCTTCATCCGCACACCTGATACACTGAGTTGTAGTGTACACATCCGCAAATCCGTTGCTAAGGCTTACTTTATGTAGGTCGATTAAATTATGCGCCAAAAACAGGTTGACAACACTTGTTAATAAATAAAAAATACATTCTATATTAAAAAAATAAGCTGTATCTCGGAAAAACCGATGCATCTCGCAAAAACCGATGCATCTCGATTTGCTTCCAAAATTTCATTCATCCTCTGCTGCTCAACCGATGCACTCGCATCGTGCACGCGCATGACCGCGTATCGATACATATCGATAAATCTTCCCATCCCTATTTGGAAAGGCATCCCAAAAAGTGGTACAGTACGGTTCGCTTTTTTTTACCTTTTGACAGTGGAAACAGCCAAAAAGCATATTGAACCGTCCCATACCACTCAGTGGAAACAGGCCAAAAGGTGCTTGATTTAAAATTAATGGTGCTTTAAAAATTCCTCAAGTCCTTGCATGAATCTGCTGTTCATGAAAGTGTGGGAACCCTGAGAATAAAAATGCCATGTTAAAAAAAGCCACATCCGGCAGCTAGATGAGGAGGTAGTAGTGTTTTGCTCTGCTCTTACTATTTTTAATTTTATTAACGCCAATTACACGCGAGTATACTTTGAAAAAGACAAATTTGTCTCCACTAAAATCCTGCATCTACGGTTAACTGATCTGTATTAAAATGGCGAGCAAAAGTGTGTAAAAATTGACAAGACAAACGTGGCTTGATAGTCCCTACCTAAAGCAAGCTAGCATAGAGGTCGCTGCTAACTCTACATGCAACAGTTGCACTGAGCAATCTTCGCTAGAGGACAAAACACTTCTTCAACTGGTTAAGACTTAACTGATATCCTCACGCGACTAGATGTTAAGCTTTTGGTCTGAGATTGTATTGATCATCGAAACATTTCATTCAGAAGTCAAAACCAAAATGGATGCCCTACAACTGGGCTTAGGCGGTATCCAAATTTTGATACCGTCAAACCTCCTCCATATTTGACCCCGGTCTCCGGTATTACCGTGCATAATAAAAAAAAATATGACGTAAGGCTCAGACAGTGTCACCAAACTGTTAGCTTGTGCCTAAATCATTCAGAAACTGAACACCGTATATGTGACCTTAGGTTCGCAGGCACCTGTTTGTCTTGTTCGTATTAGAGATCTGCGCAGGACGCTCTCTCTTTCTCACACACACACACACACACAGAGAGAGAGAGAGACGCACAGCACTACGCTCTCTCTCTCATTCACAAAGACACACACACACACACAAACAAACAAACAGCATCTACACGGATGCGTGCGTGCTCGCTCGCTCGGGAGCAATATTGTTAGACCGCGTGCCTGCTCCCTTTCAAGTTATACAAGAGTTACCGACCGCTCTCGCGGTTTATTCATAAATTTATTCCCGCACCGCGGGAATGCAGACCTCTAGTTCATATTTACCACGTCTCCCTTCTCGTTCGGTCGAAACCCGAAATACTGCCAAACTGCAGGTCACTTGCTGCGCGACTCGCCACCTCACCTCTCCCTGTCCCTCTCTCTTTCTCCTCCACACTGTCGCGTGATGACAATCACGCATACGCATTTGTAGGCATTAAATAAGTAATATTTAATACTTGTCTCCTATTTAAGTGCATTGTTTTTATGACAGTATAACGGTATTGAAACTGACACTGTTGCTATTTTTAGATCCCGCGGTATACCATATTACGGTATTACCGCCCAAGCCTACCGACAACTAGAGATAGCAGGACAAATTTATTCCGTTTAAACTAGGCAATCTTATATGACTGACACTATGAAGAAAATGGAAACGGTGCTCAACTTCCACCATGACTCGCTCGAGACAATGGAATCTACATTTTCAACTTTTATAAAACAAATACAGAAGCTGCAAAAGCAACAACAAGATCTCCAGAATAGGAGTTGTCGACCAAAATCTGCAAATAATCGGCATACCTGAAGATGCGGAGAAGGGCCGGCCCACTGACTTCATGTCTGGTTTTTTCTTAGAGGTATTAGGTGAGGATTTACCGGTCCTTCTTTCTGTGGTATTAAATCGCGCTTACCGCGCCCTCGCTCCGAATTCCCGGGCCCAGAGCAATGAGTGTTTTAAAAAAAAGTCATGTTAGTTATCTTCCTATTCATCTGTTCTGAGTGCTGTGTTTGTCTGGGACAGGTGCTGTGTCTCTAGCTGGTGCTCAGGCCAATCTCTGGGCCGTGGAAGGAGGAAACAAGCTGGTGTGCTCAGGACTGCTCAAACTGGCCAGAGCTAATCTCATCCAGAGTCCAGTTACAACTGTTACTCTCCGCTCAACAGGTATTTCACATGGCCATCAATTCAAAAATAAATGAACAAAACAAAAGTGAGAAAGGGTGGCTCAGTGGATAGCACTGTCACCTCACAGCAAGAAGGTCGCTGGGTCGAGTTCCGGCTGGGCCAGTTGGCATTTCCATGTGGAGTTTGCATGTTCTCCCAGTGTTGGTGTGGGTTTCCTCCAGGTGCTCCGTTTCCCTCCACAGTCCAAACACATGCGCTATTGGAGAATTGACTAAACTAAATTGTCCGTAGTGTGTGTGTATATGTGTTTCCCAATACTGGGTTGCTGCTGGAAAGGCATCTGCTATGTAAAACATATGCTGTAATAGTTGGCGGTTCATTCCGCTGTGGCGACCTCTGAAATATAGACTAAGCTGAAGAAAAATGAAAGGAAAATTAAAATTCTGCTATGATTTCTGCTATGATGATGCTCTTCCAGACCTCTAATGGTGTGTGTTTAATACCACAGGCTCTTTAAATGCTGTTCTTTTCGTGAGCAGCCTGCGTTTCTAACTGACAGCAGTATCTAACACATCTGTCCTATTGATAGTAGCAGCAGAATGTCACTGCGTCCCAGTGGTGTCTGTTGCTTATGGGTCACTGATAAAGAAGAGTGTCCAACAGCAAAGAAAAGGACAGATCTTCTGAGAATCTAGTTTCAAATATAAAAGACAGATTCTTGGAAATATCCTCTCTCTGCTCTTCACGTGGTTTTGAGAATCTTTTATGACATGAAGACGAAGGAATAAATGTGGGGTAATCGACAAGAGTAATTTAAGGTTTTTGTTAGACCTGGAGTATTTTTGAATGTATCAGGATTATTATGACGAAAAAAATGTAAAGTATTTTAAAGAATTTGTCTTTTATATATATAAATAAAAGATTTTCAAGACGCTTCTATACAGCTTAAAGTGGCATTAAAGGCTTAACTAGGTTCATTAGGTTAACTAGGCAGGTTAGGGTAATTAGGCAAGTTATTTGTGTAATAATGGTTTGTTCTGTTGACTATCAAAGTTTTTTTTTTTTGCTTAAAGGGGCTAATAATTTTGACCTTAATGTTTATTAAAAAATTAAAAGCTGCTTTTATTCTAGCCGAAATAAAAAATAATACTTTCTCCTGAAGAAAAAATAATATCAGACATACTTTGAAAATTTATTTGCTCTGTTAAACATCATTTGGGAAAAATGTAAAAAATAAAAAATCAAAGGGAAGGGAGGGGGGGGTGGGGGGGGGTGGATAATTCCGAGTTCAACTGTATGTAATGGTATATATTCACACACACACACACACACACACACACACACACACACACACACACACACACATATATATATATATATATATATATATATATATATATATATATATATATATATATATATATATATATATATATATACACACACACACACACACACACATACACACACACACAGTTGAAGTCAGAATTATTCAACTGTACAGCATACAAACAATGGCGCCAATGAGAGCGATCATGTGGTGAATGTTGATCTGCCACTCCTATGTCAAGTTGCGGTCGGTCTCAAACCTGCTCCAATTGGTCCACCGTTTTTATGTTGTTAAATTGAAAAAAAAAAGGACTGTGTGTGTTTATATCACCCCAATGTGACGGTCTGTACACTATACCTACACACATGGCTGTCCAAAGAGCTTGAAAAATAGATTTTTCACCATAGGTGCCCTTCAAAACTAAAGTGGGTGGATTGAATAATACAATAATTTGCTTCACATTTTAAAAATGAAGAAATTTCTTTTTTATTTCAGGGGAAGAGCACCAGTATGAGCTCACCTACAGCTCTCAAAGCGAACAGACATCCGAGCTCTACGACATCGTAGTAATAGCGACACCGCTCCAACAAAATGTCAACTCTGGCATTTCATTCCAGGGTTTTGAGCCTCAAATTCCAGAAATGGTGGGCTCCTACCACCAAACGGTGGCCTCCATCATCCATGGCTACCTAAATTGCACCTACTTTGGCTTCCCAGATCCAAAGCTCTTCCCATTTTCAAGCATTCTCACAACCGACACCGATGAGCTGTTCTTCAACAGCGCCGCCAGCGTCTGTCCCGTCAACATAACCTCCGGTTTCCGCCGAAAGCAGCCTCAGGAGGCGGGAGTTTACAAGGTGTTCTCCCCAAAACCTCTGGAGAAGAGTGAGCTGAAGACCCTTTTTAAGTCCTACTATTCTGTGCAGGTCACCGATTGGATGGCCTACCCTCATTACGGCAGCACTCAAGGCTTGCCGCCAGTTGTGCTGCATGAAAACATGTACTTTCTTAATGGAATCGAGTGGGCAGGGAGTGCCATGGAGATGAGCTCAGTGGCAGCCAAGAATATTGCACTGTTGGCCTACCACCGCTGGAACAGACAGTCGGAGATGATTGACCAGAAGGATCTCATGCACAAAGTCAAGACGGAATTGTGACGCATCCAATTTGCTATTTAAAGTAATTTTTATGGATCATGGCCTTAATTTACAACTCCCCTAGAGTTTCGTTTTTAATCCATTCAGCCAATTTTTGTGTCATTTAGCTTAGCATAGATCATTGAATTAGATTAGACCATTAGCATCACGTGCAAATTTTAAAAGAGTTAATTTTCTTATTTAAAGTTTGACTCTACTGTATACGTTGTGTACTAAGACTGACAGGACCATGAAGATTTGCTATTTTCTAGGCCGATATGGCGAGGAACTGTACTCGTATTCTGGCGTAATAATCGAAGAACTTTGCTGTCGTACCATGCCTGCAACAGGCACAATGATATTACGCAGATTCTAACTGGTGGTTCAAGTGTAGGGTTTGGTGCTAGGGATTATTTTAAGGCACTGTGTAACATTGCCCCTACTGCAGCCATGGTACAGCAGCAAAGTTCCTTGATTATTACGCCGGAATGAGAGTATAGCTCCTAGACACAACAGTCTATGAATTAGAAACCTAATTTTCCATCTGTCTAAGTACATGATGTAACTACAGAAGAGTCATGCTTTAAATAATGAAATTATCATAACTTTTTTTAAAATTGAGTGAGATGCTAATGGTCTAATCCGATTTAATAATCTATGCTAAGCTAAGCTAAAAGTGCTGGATATCAGCTGATAACAGTTTAACTCTAGTGTAGTTATAAAATTAGCCTATATTTGAGCAAAAACAGGTCAATAATAAGGAGAATTATGATATATTAAGTGACCATGCATCATGACTTGCCACATGCACCATGACCAGGATTTATTACCTGCTGAGGCCACTTTAACCAATAATGTGCAAGCATTGTACACAATCGACCAATCATGGTGTATTTGAAGGTGGGATCTACAGAGAATGTTCAAAATGATGTAAATACATGTGTATATATGAAGTGTTCAGATGCAAAAACCTCTAAATGCCATCTGAAATTTCCATCGGAAATGAGCATTTTTCTCAGACTCCTGTGTTTATGTTGAGTTTCATTTTAAAAACCTTAAAACGAGTGTATTCTTTGCCAAAAACCTGAAATTACTGAACCTACACACAGGAGCCTGATAAAAAAAGTTCATGTTTGAAGGAACTTTCAAACGGCTTTTAGAGGTTTTTGCATCTGAACTCTTCATATGATAGCTGCATGACTTCAAAGTAGCATGAGAGCGATTTGATAGTGCCATATGATGCCTACACCTCTTACAAATGTCATACAGTGATCAGTCTGTACAGTGTAAACAGTCAAAACCTGGACTTTTTAGGGTCTTTATGAGGACAGGAGAGTGGAGATTACGGACAGAAAGAATTGGAAGTAGCGTGAAAGGGCAAGGATCGGCAAAGGACCTCAAGCCGGGACTTGAACTCGGGTCACCGTGAGCACATTATTGCTATGTGTCGACACACTGAACCACTTGGCAACACACTCAGAAATGAAGATACATCACTAATGTAGTTAAAAATCTTTTGAAAGCTAGTACACAATGTAACAACAGAAGAGTCAAGCTTTAAATAATAAAATGATCAAAACACTTTTTTGAAAATTTTGAGCGAGATGCTAATGGTCTAATCCGATTCAATGATCTATGCTAAGCTAAAAGTGCTCCTGCCAGACCAGGAGATCGGCTGAATGGATTGAAAAATAGTGAAACTCAACTGTTTATCTCTAGGGTAGTTATAAAATGAGGCTATATTCAAAAGAGGTCAATAATAAAGATAAATATGATCTATTAAGTGACCATACTGGCCACATGTGTCATGGGCAGGATTTATTACCTGCTGAAGCCAGTTTGATCAATAATGTGCAAGCATTGTACACAATCGACCAATCGTGGTGCATGTGAAGGTGAGATCTACAGAGAACGTTCAAAATGACGTAAATTCATGTATGTATGAAGAGTTCAGATGCAAAAACCTCTAAAGGCCATCGAAAATGAGCACGTATATGTTGAGTTATTTCATTTTAAAAACCTTTAGAAGAGTGTATTCTTTGCCATAAACTTGAAATTACTGAAACTACACACAAGAGCCTGACAAAAATGTCCCTTTTTGAAGGCACTTTCAAACGCCTTTTAGAGGTTTTTGCATCTGAACTCTTCATATGATAGCTGCATGACTTCAAAGTAGCATGAGAGCGATTTGATAGTATACAGCGCTATATGATGCCTCTTACGAATGTCATATAGTGATCAGTCTGTACAGTGTAAACAGTCAAAACCTGGGCTTTTTAGGGTCTTTATGAGGACAGGAGAGTGGAGATTACGGACTGAATGAATTGGAAGTAGAGTGAAAGGGCAGGGATCGGCAAAGGACCTCAAGCCAGGACTTGAACTCGGGTCACCGTGAGCACATTATTGCTATGTGTCGACACACTGAACCACTTGGCAACACACTCAGAAGTAAAGGTACAAAATTTATCACTGATGTAATTAAAAAACTTTCAAAAGCTCCACTTTTGTATCGTACAGGTGGACATTACTTGGTTGAGTTTCCACTTTTGTCTCTTTAAGGTTTACTTTTGTTCCTTTATGGTACTATAAGGAACACATTTGTACTTTTTAGGTATTAATATGTATCTGTAAAGACCTGCTAGGAACAAAAATGTAATTCCACCCCAGTGACTTTATTTCTGAGCGGCACCGACCAAACCTAGACCTTTTTTGGGCTATATAGAACTCCTGGCCTGGTGGTATCCCATAATATATACCACATATATTCACAATGATATTAAAGTTTGGACAAAGCCAAAAGTAGTTCTCGTTTCTACACAACAATGCTTCTGTTTTAGTTTTCAGGTCGCTGAAGTCTGCCAGATGTTTGGTGAATGTGAACAGCAGTGTGGTCTTAGGCTAAACGCTTGATCTTAATCAGACGGCGGTAATGTGTGGGACGTGTTCTCTATTACTGACCAACTGACCAACCAACATCTCTGTGAGCTCATGTTTATCTTTTAACTGTGATGAAGTGACCACGTATGAGAGGATGAAAGTTAGCATTGCATTTCATTGTTTTTTTTATGTTTGCTGATGAAGTCCTAAGTTGTACATGCTATGTATGTGTACTCTTCACTAGGCTAGGAAATGTCTTGGCAGGAAATAATCTATTATTAAAACTATTTATTATGGCAGCTTGACTTTCTCAGTTTAATAAATAATGGCGTATGGTGTTCTCAGTAGCTTTCTTTCATCTGATTTTGCTGAATACGGATGTGCTTTGGTGCATAATTAGTCATAAAGCGGTCAAAGGGGTATCAAGCGTCAAGACAACACACAGATGCGTAAGTGCATTTTTAAACTACAATCTACCTAAAAATGTCTGTGTGTGTATGTACATATATATATATATATATATATATATATATATATACATATATATATATATATATATATATATATATATATATATACATATATATATATATATATATATATATATATATATATATATATATATATATATATATATATATATATATATATATATATATATATATATATATATATATATATATATATATATATATATATATATATATATATATACATATATATATATATATATATATATATATATATACATATATATATATATATATATATATATATATATATATATATATATACATATATATATATATATATATATATATATATATATATATATACATATACATATATATATATATATATATATATATATGTATATGTATATATATATATGTATATATATATATGTATATATATATATATATATATATATATATATACATATATATACATATATATATATATATATACATATATATATATATATATATACATATATATACATATATATATATATATACATATATATATATATATATATATATATATATATATATATATATATACATATATATATACATATATACATATACATATATACATATACATATACATATACATATATATATATATATATATATATATATATATATATATATATATATATATATATATATATATATATATATATATATATATATATATCCTGAGTTTGGATACCCTTTTTTAAATCATTGGTGGAGTTCATGTCAGTAAACTTGGGTAGTGATGATCTGTTAGAGCTAGCAAACTCTAACCAGTGCTGCCATTCCTCAAATGCTGACGTCATACTTAAACGTTCTTCCTTAGTATGTGGTCTAGTGAATGTCTATCTAATAATAATGATAGGCAAGGGTGCCCTCTGTTGGTAAGAGTGGGGATGGTATTGTATACCAATTGAATAGACACATTACAACCTCCCCTTGGCAACAACCTAGTGTACAGTTTGTTTTTGCTTATTGGATTGCAAAATGAACCACCTGCTATTATCTGCTAGCTAATCCACAATATATTAGTATCTTGGGTGCCACTTTATATTAAGTGGCCTTAACTACTATATACTTGCTTAAGAATACGAATACGGTGTACTTACAGTACTGTGTTTATAATGTATTGCAGAACACTTCTAGAGCTCTTGAGGTGGGATATGGGTAGGTTGAAAGACAGGTTTGGTGGAATGGGTAGGGTTAAAGGGGGGGTTAAGGTGTAAGCTCGGTCCTGGAGGGCTGGGGTCCTGCAAAGTTTAGTTCCAACTCCAATCAGACACACCTGAGCTAGCTAATCAAGCTCTTACAAGGCTTTCTAGAAACATCCATACAGGTTTGTTGAGCTAAAGTTGGAGCTAAAATCTACAGCATTTTCCAGGACCGAGTTTGGACACCCCTGGTGTAAAGGATGGTCAACAGTGTATTTATAAATGTAATTAGAGACATAGTTAAAGGTGTTATTACATGGTATTTTATTAAGCAAGTACAATGTAAAAGCATGTATGAACACAATAGGAACATTGTAATGAATGATTAATTTCAGTGTAAGTACATATTAGTTAAAGACACCTAGTATGAAATGGGAGCATCATTTAAATCCTTACCCTTTATTATTTGGTTCTGGATTGCTCTGTCCTGATATTCACAGTACACTGATGTAGATGCCCATACACCACACTTATAGTTCATCCAGAAATATTGCCAATTCAGACACCTGAACTTACTAGAGACCAATCCATTTCATGCAGGTGGATTCAGGAAACTGCATAGGCAAACAGAAAACCCTTTTTCCTCTTCAATTGTTTGCTGAATCTATTTACATAGTAACCCGCTCATAAATACTGAGCCCATTTCAGAAGCATATCTGCTTGACACAGTGCTATTGTGTCTACGGGCCACTTGAGAATAGCTGCGAGCCACACTGTCTGAAAGCAGAGTAGTTTCAGGTCTTCGGTGGACTGAGGCGATACAAGACAGGACAATTATGGTTATGCTTTTAGAAACCAGTTTGGTTGTGTTCTATAAATACACAGGGCTTAAATGGGCTCTCCAAATGATATGTCCACTCGATGATTGTCCATCACACAAGTGTAAAAGGAAAATAAATTGAAAAGTAAATACTCTGCACCAATCAAGCTGAAACTGCTATCTTACCATCTCTGCTTTAGTATTGGTGGTTCAATGGGCAAAAGATTTGACATTAGAAAAGACCAATCATTCAATAGCTTGATGCTTTTGTTGATTCTTGTGGAAGAAAAACCAATGTAGGAGATATTAGTTTCGGTGAACCATTGCATCACATGGACAATAAGTGATTATGCCAGTTTCAGAACTTTAACTGCTGCCAATGAATGGAATAATACGTACCACGTATTGTCTGGAACAATGCTGGGCAGTTGCATTGGTTTCATTGAAAACGATGACACCATCGTCTCTAAAGATGTATCCAATTATGCATAATAATCACCTATTGTGTGCAAAAGTGTTTGGAACTCCAACAGTAGCTATGTGTCCATCCAAAGAGATGGGAAGTAGGTTGATGAGCAAAACTGAAATATTACACAAAACATTTGTGAATAAAGCAGTGTTTACATCCAAAGGGTCAAAGAAAACAGAATTGTCACTTCTGATAAACTGGTGCCAGCATTGGTGGTTCAGTGGTACAATTCTTGCCTGCCACGCAGGAGACCCAGGTCCGATTCCCAGCCAATGCAATTGTTGTTTGCGGGCGAGGCAGTGACGCAGTAGGTAGTGCTGTCGCCTCACAGCAAGAAAGTTGCTGGTTCGAGCCTTGGCTCAGTTGGTGTTTCTGTGTATAGTTTGCATGTTCTCCCTGCGTTTGCGTGGGTTTCCTCCGGGTGCTTCGGTTTCCCCAACAGTCCAAAGACATGCGGTACAGGTGAATTGGGAAATTGTCTGTAGTGTATGAGTGTGTGTGTGAATGTGTGTGTGGATGTTTCCCAGAGATGGGTTGCGGCTGTAAGGGCATGCGATGCGTAAAAACTTGCTGGATAAGTTGGCGGTTTATTCCGTTGGATTATTAAAGGGACTAAGCCGACAAGAAAATGAATGAATTAATGAATAAACTCGTGCCAAATAGATCAAAAGGAAAATGGAATTTGCTGCTGTTTGAGAAGCCAATGTGAGCCTTTTTTCTTATGTAATGAATTACTATGAAAATGAAACCGAAACAGGGCCGAAACAGATTTTTAGCTCCAACTTGCCTCAACACACCTGCAAGGATGTTTCTAGAAAGCCTAGTAAGAACTTGATTAGCTGGCCCAGGAGTGTCTGATTGGGGTTGGAACTAAACTTGTCACGGTTTATGGATCTGTGTGTACCTTCTGTATGTTATGTGTCCCGCCATGTGTGTTGTCGTGTGCAAGGGTGTGTGTTTGTTTGCCTTTTGTGTTGACAGCGTGCTATATCAGCTGATGTTATCAGTTGACTAATCATCCTCCAGCTGATCCCTGTTTTACTGGCTATTTATTTCAGCCTGTGGGTACTGCTGGTTATCAGTCTGTTTGTTCTTGTCAGTCTGTTCGTCTCAGGATTCTCTGTTGTCTTCGTTTGGCCTGTTAGCATTCTTTGATTTGAACTTTGTCTTTTTTCCTCATGTTCTCCCGCTACTAGCCATTTGGCATCCTTTGATACACATTTGTCTTATTAAATATTACTTGCACTTGAATCCTCTCTGTCTGGCGTCGTGACCAAACTTTGCAGGACAACGTCCCTCCAGGACCAAATTTGGACATGCCTGCTCAAGACAGTTCTGAGGTAAACATATTGAACCATTTGATAATGGATTTTAGCTGATGCATTTTAGAAAGACCAAAACAACATTTCAGATGTTTTACAATATAATCAGTTCACTGGATTTACATAGCCCTTGGCCAGGGGTGTCCAAACTCGGCCCTGAGGGATGGTGTCTAACATAGTTTAGCTTTAATTTTCTTTTACATGGAAGTTTCTAATATACCTAGAAAGAGCTTGATTAGCTGGTTCAGGTGTGTCTAACTGGGGTTGGAATGCCCACTAGGACTGAGATTGGGCACCCCTGCCCTAGGCCAGGGGAGTCCACACTCGGTTCTGAAGAGTTTAGCTCCAATTCTAATCAAACACACCTGAACCAGCTAATCAAGCTCATACTAGGTGTACTAAAAACTTCCAGGCAGGTGTGTTGAAGCAAGTTAAAGCTTAAGTCAGCAGGACACCGGCCTTCCAGGACCAACTTTGGACACCCCTGCCCTAGGCTATATGGCTGCATTTTGTGTGAAAAATGAATGCTACAGAATGGTATGAACCACCAACAACTTCTGTTCCTTTTCACACTATAATGTTTATCGCTTACCTCCATATGGACAGCTTAGTTGGCATGACCAGTTTGCTCTGTAGTGGACTGGACTGGACCTGGAATCGAGTCTGGTGAAGGACGGTTTGGTTCCAGAAACCAAAAATGAAATCGGACTGGAAAAAGGAAACACAAAAGCAGTGTGAAATCATGGTTAGTTCACTGGTTTGTATAATAACACCATCCCATTGTGCCTATTTTTGGTTATCACATGATCACTTGAAGCAAAACCTGCAAGCCAGGGACTTAAACTATGGATGCCTGAAGCACAGTTGCCTCATCTCAGCGAATATTTTAGCTCTCCAAGCTACCGGAGCCCATGGATGCAGACTTCACACAATTTTACATTCCACTAAATGTCCTTTACAGTGGAAAAGATTCTTAGATTGTTCTTCCTACAAGAAAAAATATTTTCATTACAAAGGTTCACTTTGGGAAACTAAAAATTTTACAAAATTTAAGTTTGTTTCAGTAGTATCTATCTATCTATCTATCTATCTATCTATCTATCTATCATCTATCTATCTATCTATCTATCTATCTATCTATCTATTACTTTTGGGAGGGTTCGTTCTTACTCAACACCTTTGAGCTGCTGCTTGTTTGTTTTTTTGTTGTTGTTTTTTTGCATTTAGACTTATCTAAAGTTTATACTAATAAATAGAGTAATCTAAAGGGTTGGTTGTTGGTGCAAGACAGGCTGGTCTGAGTATTTTAGAAACTGCTGATCTACAGTTCACTCACAAACATCTCTAGGGTTTAGAGTGAGCAGCAGTTCTGTGGACGCAACTGCCTTGCTGATGCCAGAGGTCAGAGGAGAATGACCAGACTAGTTAGAGCTGACAGAAAGAAAACAGTAAGTCAAAAAAACACTCGTTACAACCGAGGTTTGCAAAAGAGCATCTCTAAACTCACAACACGTCCAACCTTGAGGCAGATGGGCTACAGCAGCAGAAGACCACACATGGTACCACTACTGCCAGCTAAGAACAGGAAACTGAGGCTACAATTCACACAGGCTCACTAAAATTGGAAATCGAAGATCGGAAAAACGTTGCCTGGTTTAATGAGTCTCGATTTTTGCAGCGACTTTCAGATGGTAGAGTCAGAATTTGGCATTAACAACATGAAAACATGGAAAACAAGAACATCAACTGTTCAGGCTGGTGGTGGTGGTATAATGGTGTGGGGGGATATTTTCTTGGTGCACTTTGGGCCCATTAGTGTACTGGTTGAGCATCGTGTCAACGCCACAGCCTTCCTCAGTATTGTTGCTGATCATGTCCATCCCTTATTGACCACAGTGTACCCATCTTCTGATGGCTACTTCCAGCAGGATAACGTGCCATGTCATAAAGCGTGAATCATCTCAGATTGGTTTCTTGAACATGACAATCAGTTCACAGATACCAGACCCTCAATCCAATAGAGCGCCTTTGAGATGTGGTTGAACGGGAGATTGGCATCATGAATGTGCAGCCGACAAATCTGCAGCAACTGCGTGATGCTATCATGTCGACATGGACCAAATAATGTGAGGAATATTTGTTGAATCTATGCCACGAAGGATTAAGGCAGTTCTGAAGTGATGGGTTGCAGCTGGAAGGGCATCTGCTGCGTAAAACATGTCCTGGATAAGTTGGCGGTTCATCCCGCTGGGGCGACCCCTGATTAATAAAGGGTCTAAGCCGAAAAGAAAATGAATGAATGTTTTATTAGGAAATATGCGCTTTTTTTTGTGAATGAAAGCACTCAGAAGAATAGTCTTTTTGTTTATGCATTAAAGCCAACACTCATCACATTGTTCTTGTTCTTACATTTTTGTTTGTGTACAATATGTTACCATGACGAATCGTTCACTCTCTCCGAACCCCAAAGAATGCAGTACTTTTAAGTGATAAAGAGCTTTGGGGTTTATTCTGACATCACTGTTCCTGGTCTTTCACAGCTGGCCCGGTTGATCCCCTTGTTTGGAAAGACCCGAGACTATTCACAACAGCTCATTTACACAACAGTACAATACCATCTTGCAAAGACGTGAACACTATATACAGCTTGGAATTGCATTGCTTAATGACTATTAAGTTTACTATGAATATTAAATATAAAGTACCTCAACCTGCCTCATTTCTAGATTAAGCTAACAGGAAGTACTCAATCAACACAAAGTGTCTTTATCTTCTTGTAAGTTTAAGTTTAGTTGAATCCTTCTTCGCAGTAATAGATGGTATTATTTACTGAAAAGGCTTGGCATGCAGCCCGGGACCTTGGGAAGATTCCTGCTGACAGACCCAAGGTCCTGCACATGGTCCAACACAAGCAAACCAGCCCTTCCCCTAATTCATGCAACCTTGTACTCAATCTACTGGGACACATCAGACTTATTATATACTAAAGCTACTGAAAATTATTCTGAATAATATCCTTTTTTTGCCTTGTATTGTATAAGGTTTATGGAATATCTGCAGACAAATAGTGTTAACAATTTAATGTTAAAATGCTTTATATAATAGCCATTTCAGTGGGTCTTATTGTAAGGCTTAAAAGGGTTAGTCACCCACAAATTTTAATTATGTTATTAATTACTCGCGCTCATTTCGTTCCAATCCCCTGAGACCTTTGTTCATCTTCTGCGCACAAATATAAATGTTTAAGGGTGTTCTCATACTACGTACAGTTGCCTTAAACTGTGCTGAAGCACGATTGTCGCCCCTCTCCCCTGACGGCCTGCACTCACACTCCTTTTACCTTCCGAGCCTGAGCATGCTCATGTCATCAATGATGCAGCTGCTCAGTTTAAGAGGAAGAGCAGCGCTCTCGCTCAGCACAGCGGAGATTTCTTTAGTTATATAGTTTTGGTCGTTTGGGATGCGGTGATACGCAGTTAAATACCTCGCCGAACAGATCAGCCACTTTTGACACTTATAAATGATCAAAAAAGTCTTTAATAAAGGGGTTTGCATCTTAATAAACTACAACAGTTTGCACTCATTAAAAAGTAAGAATGATTTAAAAATCCAAATGAAATAGTCCCTTAATAGAGAAGTTGCGTCTTCAGTTTCGGGCTCAGGCACACTTTGCACTCACACTTCAAGCATACAGCGCCAAAGCCCAACCTTACCACACTCACCTCTTCCAACTGGGCCAAGGCCGGCCAACTGAACAGCGCCTGAGCCCGATTCAGACCACTTACACTTGTCAAACAACCCGGGAAACACACCTGGAGCAAGGTTCGGATTGCAAGTGCACCCTTAGATGAAGATCCAAGAGCTCTCTCATCCTCCATAGATGATAGCAACAGTCCTGAGATATTCAAAGTCCAGAAAAGAACCAAAAACATTCTCAAGACATTGCATATGACTTCCTTTGTAATACTTCAAAGCTAGATAGAAAGACAGACAGACAGGATAGACAGATAGAGATATGGATAGATGAGATGGATAGATGGACAGAGAGGACAGACAGACAGACAGGTAGGTAGGTAGACAGGATAGACAAATGGATGGATGGATGGATGGATGGATAGATGGACAGACGACAGTCAGACAGACAGGATAAATATATAAACCTACAAGATAGATAGACAGACAGGATAGGTAGACAGACAAGACAGACTGAATAAACAGATAAACCAACCAGACAGACAGACGGGATGGATAGATAAGCAGTTAGACAGACAGGATAAACAGATAAACTGACAAGATAGATAGTCAGACAGGATAGATAGCTAAACCGACAAGATAGATAGACAGACAGGGAAGGTAGACAGACAGACAGACTGAATGAACTCATAAACCGACAAGACAAAGAGACAGACGGGATGGATGGATAGATAGATAGATAGATAGATAGATAGATAGATAGATAGATAGATAGATAGATAGATAGATAGATAGATAGATAGATAGATAGATAGATAGATAGATAGATAGATAGATAGATAGATAGATACATGATGATGGATGGATGGATGGAAAGACAGACGGACGGACAAATAGAGAGACAGACTTGATCGATAGATAAAAAGACAGGCAGGATAAACAGATAAACCGACAAGATAGATAGACAGACAGACATAATGGATAGACAGAGAAACAGACAGGATAAACAGATAAACTGACCAGATAGCTAGACAGACAGACAGACAGAAAGATAGATAGATAGACAGACAGACAGACAGACAGACAGACAGACAGACAGACAGACAGACAGACAGTCATGATAGATAGATAAACAGACAGACAGGATAAACAGATAAACCGACAGGATATATAGGTAAACAGACAGACAGACAGGATAAACAGATAAACCGGCAAGATAGACAGACAGACAGACATACATACATACAGATAGACAGACAGACAGACAGACAGGATAAACAGATAAACCGGCAAGACAGACAGACAGACAGACAGACAGACAGACAGACAGACAGATAGATAGATAGAGAGAGAGAGAGAGAGAGACAGACAGACAGACAGACAGACAGGATAGAAAGGTAGACAGACAGACTCTATGTAGATCCCAGCTCTAACCTCTCTGGGCATTCACTTAAACTACTTGAAGAACATCCTGAGATGCTGTTCCAACATTCCTGGAGAAGTTCCCATCTATTCAGAACACTTGTGCTGCTGGCTGTCTTTCCCTCACAACCAAATCCAAGAAAAAGAAAAACGTTATCAAAAGAAATTCATACAACTGCACATCAAAGATTACAAAAAATATTTTAATTTCTGCCTGTGGTTAATATAATATAATATAATATAATATAATATAATATAATATAATATAATATAATATAATATAATATAATATAATATAATATAATATAATATAATATAATATAATATAATAACCGTTAAGTAGTGTATGAAAGCTCTGCACAAAAATATTTAAATGACTTGTTTTTCTGATGAAAGAGCGCTCGCCGTGATTGGCCAGTGCAGAAGCACGTGACGAGGCAGTCACGCGCTTTCCAGGAACCCGTCAGGAAGAAGATAAACAAAACAAACCAGAGAGGAAGACGGCGTGGATTGAGAAGAAATGACATTAAGTTTTCCTAAAGACGAGTAAAATTGGAGTTACCACCTATTTTCGCTAGTGCGTGGGTAGCTTGAAGGTGAGTCACCTTTTTGACTATGACAGCGCTGTGAAGCGTGTGTGGACAGTTGTTTGAGGATGATCAAAACATTGCTTCTTGTAGCTAGCTCTCGGGCTAAGTTTCGCTAGCAGAGGGGAGGGACACGGAGGCCATAGTGTGAAAGCAGCGCTCCAGTTCCTTTTTAAACTCTAACCAGTTTTCATTTGTTTACCTCACTGGTTGTAGGATAATATGTGTGGTCTGTCATCCTGAGGTGCCCGTTTGTCCTTTCAGATCAATATTTTCCCCCAGCGGTTGCTTAGCTGGCGCTGAGTAAGGGCAGAAGATGTTGCTTGTTAGCTTTCAGTTACACAAGAACTTCTAGAACATTACTCCCCGAGTCTAGTCCTGGAGGACACCAGCAATGCAGCTCACATTTGAGTTGACACACCCACACCTCATATTAAAATCTGAATTGATGTGCTGATCATCTAAATTAGACGTGCTTAATGCGTATTTGGATACTGCACTTTCACAATAGTGAAATCAGTGTGTATTTATTGGAGGTTAGTTAGGCTGGAGTGTTTGTGTGTGTTGTGAATCTCCATGGATGAGTCTGTCAAGCCGTACATTATCACAATAAACATGCTACTGATTGAATTGACACAATTACACACAGATTACTTGTTTAAAAGTTGAAAACGCCTGTTAAATGGAATTAAAAGCAATGCTAGGCTGTGGTGAATTGATTGATCACTCGAGTTGATGGGTGATTTGTAGACTTGTGTGATTATAGATGATCAACCCGACATGTCTATAAGGGTACACGCCCCCCATCTGCACGATGCAAAGTGAAATCGAAACACGATAGTTTCCCTGATATCAGCACTGCTTTGGAACACTCTTAACTATGCTAAATGAGTTTAATATGTTTTGTTTGTGCACCTAAATGTCTTAAAATATATATTTCAGATGCGTTTGAACTGCTCGTTTTTATCGTAGGATAATGCTCATTAACTTAGCTACTTGATGAGTTCATAATTTGTCTGTGCACTAACTTTATGCGGGAATAACGCTTTGCATTCCATCTGTTTACGTAACGTGGGGAGGCCCGCAATATTGTTTGTTGCTTGTTGACTCAACCGAGCGCTATGGGGCGGGGCGTTTATGCGCAATTGCTCATGATCGACAGCGAGCTTTTCTGTCGTATATACGCGGAGGCGGGCTGTGTATTTGCATACAGCCAATCAGAGAGCCGCTAAGCGTGGGCGTTGGCGCAGGATCGCTGCGGATTAGGTTGACGCGATTTGTTTTTGAAGGGGGCCATGTTGGGTTCAGAATGTTGTCAAGTGTTAGTAGGTCAGAATAAAATATGATCTCGGCCATAATATTCAAGGCACGCTATTCGTTAATGTACGTTTCATCATGTGTCTGTTAAATGCAGTCTTAGCGCATGCGCATGTAGGTCAGTCATCTGCCTTTATGTAAACATTGGTCACCTATAGAAGGGATTGCATTACATCTGCTTGAGCTTACTGTATGCTCATTTGTTTGGTATGAACACGTGGTATATGATGAAGAGAGAGAGAGAAGTGTGCAAGCAGTGATGTTTGAGATGAATGTCATAACAGTTTGATTGACAGTTCATGCAGATAGTAGAGTAAGTCTATTTATAGTAGATGAGTTGGTTGCATTTCACGTTTATTTTCTTGATATTGCAATGGCATTGAATTTTTGCTTGAATGTACCATATTTTTTTGAATAGTACATAAGTACAAGCTTTTCTTAATTTAATTTAATTATTTATTCAGGCTGATGTTATTCAGAGGGTCAGCATTGAAATGTTGCTTGAATGTACCGTGTTATTTATTGTCTTAATAGTACATAAATCATTTTTCAATAGGTAAGCAATTATGTTTTTCCCCAAACAAGCTTTTCGTAATTTAATTTCATTATTTATTCAGCTTTTCATGTTATTTAGAGGGTCGGGATTAAATTGTTGCTTAAATGTACATTATTATTTATCTTCTAAGTAGTACCTGCATTGTTTTTCCAATAGGTAAGCAATTATGTTTTCCCCAAATCAAGCTTTTCTTCATTTAATTTCATTATTTATTCAGCTTTTCATGTTATTTAGAGGGTCGGGATTGAATTGTTGCTTGAATGCACATTATTATTTATCTTCCAAGTAGTACCTGCATTGTTTTTTAATAAGTAAGCAATTATGTTTTCCCCAAAACAAGCTTTTCTTCATTTAATTTAATTATTTATTCAGGCTCTCTTGTTATTCAGAGGGTCGGCATTGAAATGTTGCCTGAATGTACATTATTATTTCTTGTCTAAATGGTACATAACTAATTTTTCAATTGTTAAGCAATTATGTTTTACCCAAAACAAGCTTTATTTTAATTTTAAATGTATTATTTATTCAGGCTGATGTTATTCAGAGGGTCAGCATTGAAATGTTGCTTGAATGTACCGTATTATTTATTGTCTCAATAGTACATAAATCATTTTTCAATAGGTAAGCAATTATGCTTTACCCCAAACAAGCATTTCTTAATTTAATTTAATTATTTATTCAGCTTTTCATGTTATTTAGAGGGTCGGGATTGAATTGTTGCTTGAATGTACATTATTATTTATCTTCCAAGTAGTAACTGCATTGTTTTTTCAATAGGTAAGCAATTATGTTTTCCCCAAAACAAGCTTTTCTTCATTTAATTTCATTATTTATTCAGCTTCTCGTGTTATTCAGAGGGTCTGCATTGAAATGTTGCTCGAATGTACATTATAATTTATTGTCTTAATAGTACCTAAATCATTTTTAATTGGTAAGCAATTATGTTTTTCCCCAAACAAGCTTTTAATATAAATGTATAATTTATTCAGCCTCATGTTATTTAGAGAGTAAGCATTGAAAGATTAATTTATTTAATTTTTGAATAGTACATAAATAAATTTGAAATAGATAAGCAATTATGTTTTACCAAAAAGCAAGTAGTATTTTTTTTTACTTATTTATTTATTTAGGCTCATTTTTTAAATTATATTTTATGCAGACGACTCCCTTGCAGAATATCCCAGTCGATCCAAAATTATAAATAGTTATTCCACATGTCTAGTTAAATTGTATTCATCTCGCAATAAATATCACAAAATAAAAAATATCCACACATCTTTAATAATAATTTTCAGTTTGTAACAGGCGTTTTACACATTAGCAGTTAAAAACAACAACATTAATACATGAATGTTCTTGCATAAATTCACAGCTCAATTTTTATACATTTTGAAGCATTTTTATTCGAAAACAGTTTGACATATAGGAGAGTAAAGCATGAAATTGGTGAAATGTTTAGTCATAGTCATTATTTAATTGCAATATATGTACAGTAATAACCTAATTGTAAGCTTTTAATTATTTTTTAAGCGCTTCAGTTTTCCTTAAATGCAATCCCTGGAAGCTTTGTGTCAGGACTGTGCTGTTGCCGTCTCAGCGATCAGACACCTCTGACATTTGCAGAGTAGTCTGTGCATTTAAAGACCGGACTGCAAAATACTGGCTTATTTGTCATCAGCCCACACTGTCCTTTAAAGCTGCACAAGCTAATAAGACGTCTAACGTCAGCCTAAGTTAAATATGATTTTTAATAAGCATCTTCCTACATCTTCCTGTGTATTAGCCTCAATGTTTCTGTAAATTTAGAGCAAAGGCTATCGTTGTGATCACAGCACGCCCACGCATAAGATTCTTCAGTTTGTGCATAGCAGAGTGAAGGCTTGTAATGCATACTTGTAAGTAGCAAAGAGAAGTTTTAGTTTATGGTCATATAAGACTGGGTTGATTTTATAAAAAGACTTTTTGGTATTATTTTTAAAGCCTCAAGATTTTTGTTCTTTGTTGAGATATATGATGTGTATATATATATATATATACAGTTGAAGTTAGAATTATTAGCCCCCTTTTGATTTTTTTTTTAAGATTTCCCACATGATGTTTAAAAGAGCAAGGAAATTTTCACAGTATGTCTGATAATATTTTATCTTCTGGAGAAAGTCTTATTTGTTTTATTTCGGTTAGAATAAAAGCAGTTTTAATTTTTTTTAAAAGCATTTTTGGGGCAAAATTATTAGCCTCTTTAAGCTATTTTTTTCCCGATAGTCTACAGAACAAACCATCGTTATACAATAACTTGCCTAATTACACTAACCTGCCTAGTTCATCTTATTAACCTAGTTAATCCTTTAAATGTCACTTTAAGCTGTATAGAAGTGTCTTGAAAAATATCAAGTAAAATATTATTTACTGTCATCATGACAAAGATAAAATAAATCCGTTATATGAAATGACTTATTAAAACTATTATGCTTAGAAATGTGCTGAAACAATCTTCCCTCCATTAAACAGAAATTGGAGAAAAAAATAAACAGGGGCGCAAATAATTCAAGGGGGTTATAATTCTGACTTCAACTGTATATCAACAAAGGGATGGTTGTTAAATATCAATTAATTCATAACAAATTAATTAATTGTAGCCTACCGTTTTCACGACCTGACCCACATGGTCTTTGCTTTACTCATAACCAAACCATAAATAAATAAAGTCACACACAAATTACCACCTGTCAATCACTTTTTTTCCGCGGGACTCTGGCATGAATAGGCAGTGATCTGTGTCGTTATAATGGCTTTTTCCCACAGCTGGTCGAGGAGACGAGAGTTCATTTGGAGTTCACTGTAATTTGTATTGTGATTGATGATAATTTTCTTATTTTATTATTATTATTATGAGGAAATAATAACAAGTAAAGACCCTAAGCCTCGACCATTTTAGTCGCATATGCGCCCGATATTTTATCTATGCGACCTAAAAGTATATTTGGAAGCATTTGTGCTAATGCATTAATTTTCACTGTTTTCATGGCAAAATCCTCACCGCATGCTCAGATTTAGGAGGCATTTATGCAGAATGCAGGTTAAGGGGTAAGTGTAACAAAGGCCAGCCGGCGAAGTGCTATGTAGGTAAACCTCACTCCTCTCACCTCTAAAGGCGCTCCAGCAACAGATTCTATAAGCCATTGTCTTTAGCCTCCTTGTTAGAGCAACCAACTCCCATGCATAGAATGGCCAGTTCAATCCCAGCTCAGTGCCGGTTGGCACAAACTATTTGAGTAATTATTGTACTACAATCAAATAAGTAAATAAATGAATAAACGCTTGCTAAATTAACCCACCGATACAGGTACAAAGCGATTCTTATCTTTGAACATTGATTCAACCAACAGTTTGGGACTCTTATCTTCTTCCAGAGGGAAGCAGTTCATAATGTGAGTACAAAACAATGAGTTGGATCATTAAGAATCCTCTCTACCTGATTTCTCAAACAAAACTTGAGGATAAAAATATTCAGCTATACCTCAATAAGAGGTGCGTCTTGGATTTGCACTTTGATTCCATGCCTAACAATGCTTTCCAAAACAACATCAGAAGATTGTTCATTTTTCATAAGATTCTTGTTATCTTATCATTCTTGTTAGCTCCATAGAGAAGTGACTTGCGTAAGAAATAATTAATCTCACTAAAATCAAAACAAATGGGATTTGAAAAAAGGAGAAAGTGTTTCCTGTTTTTTTTTTTTTTCTGAAGTCAACCAAATTATTCACATATTATTATTTATATAATAATTATTATTATTCACATATTATTAACAGATTGCTGATGTGGATGAGTTGCATGATGTGCTTCATACAAACATGAACAAAATAGCAGAAATTACTGCATTAAATACAGGTTAGTTAGTATGCAGTGAAGACAAACATGATTCGTGCTGACCGCAATGTGCTTTCTGTGGTCTACTATTGGAAGCATGACACTAACCAGATTCTTGAGACCAAAAGGAAGCTCAAAGACTCAAGTATTTAATTTTGAAAGTGATATAACTGCTAAATTGCTACAGCAGATTGTTTTACACTCTAGTCATTTATCATCAGGACATTTTGGCTTATTAACAGTAATCTTTGCACATTCTAGGGCAGTGTTTCTCAACTGGTGGGTCGCGACCCAAAAGTAGGTCGCAGGAACATTTTCAGTGGGTCGCGTGTGTGTGGTCAAAAAAAACAACAAAAGTTTAATTTTTAACTTATTTTGCTTATATCGACTTTTATTTTGAAATGCGTGCGCCACAACTGTTCTGTTTGACATGTGAAATTTTATTTAATTACAGCAACAAATATGTCGAAGTGCAAATACGACCCCGATTATGTAAAGTGTGGATTTGCTTATATTGACGACAAAACCTCAGCGTGTCGTATGTAGTGAGATGCTCTCACAAGAGAGCATGAAACCTTCAAAATTAAAATGACATTTAGAAATCAAACATCCCAATTGCAAGGACAAACCTGTGGACTATTTTCAAAGACGACTCCAATAGCTGAGGGCATCACAAAAGTGCCGAACATCTTCATGTTCAAAACTAGTACAGGCACTCCGCGCATCTTACTGTGTAGCTCACCGTGTAGCAAAGGCCAAGAAAGCCCACACAGAAGCAGAAGAGCAAATAACTGGTGATTATTATAAAAATGGTTATGATTATTTGAATCATTTTACTTTTATTTGCTGGTTTGTTCTGTTCAACATGATCAGTGTTAATGCTTTATTAACAGTTCAGTTTAGTTAATGGTAATGAACTTTTCCTTACCTTGTTTACAGTATTTGTCGTTTTTACTTTGTAATATTTCTATAATACGTTTCGTTAAAGGGTCATGAATCACCAAAACACATTTTTTGAGCTGTTGACAGTCGTATATGTGTCCCACACTGCTAAAAACACTATTAGGGCACATATATTTCACTAAAAAGTGTAAATTGGTTGTTTTTGCGTTATTTTAAGCAAATTCGTACTTCCGGTTTGAAACGAATTTTTGAAGCTGCGTCACGGCCATGACATAATAGCGTGTATTCCAGCGTGCAGACTGGACGTCTGTGCCAGAGTGAGTCTTATTACGTCTTACAGTGTGATGCATTAATGCATGAGTAAGGCTTGGTTCAAACCAATCAGCGCGCTCTATTGTGCAACTTCATTAATATTTATTGCTGTCACAGTGTTTAGACGACAGAGACGCCACGTTGTGTTGGCAAAACACGCGTGAAGTGTTGCTTTTATAGTTTGCTGCCGTTAAGTTTTGTTTTCATTTTCTCTCTGTGAGAGCGCAGCTGGCGTCACGTGTGGATTAACAGTGTACGCGACGCTCAACAACAATAACTTACGTGTCTAAGGAGGATTATTGCTTACCTGAGAGCTGTTCTCATCTCCAAACGCTGAGATCTGGATTCGCTTGTAGTCTTCTCTTCATAAAGACGCGGCTCTAGTTGCTGGTGATTGTCTTGTCTCTACAGATTTGGTAAGTGAGCGACCAGTACTCTGTTTATTCAGTTTGCTCGTATCGAATTAAGTTAACTATTTCACCGAGTCACCGAGTGTAAACACGTTAGCATCACAACCAAACTTTAACCTCGTGTAGGGTTTTTACCGCATTTAGTGACCGGAATAACACACACGTCTTTCTGACGCTACCTGCCGTGTGCATCTAAGTTTCCGGGAAATGCGGAGGTTTTTTTTCTCTCATTCGCCGTGCGGTATCAAACATTGCATGAAAAATACACGCTTAGAGCAGTTCCTCGAATCAAATATCTTGTTTGTCGCGAGGGGCATGAATGAATTCTCTGAATGAAAGAGCCAAACTGCAGTTAAAGTCCACCATTTAATAATTTGGCAATAATTCGACTACAGATGTCCATGTAGGTTAAACACCATCACTTTCTCCTGTCTGTGTATTTTGATTCTGAAACTCGCGCGTGCCCAAATAAACACTCCCACACCATCCCACTTTAGTTCCTCCGACACTCCCCCCAAACAGAGCTGGACACGCCCACTTTTCTGACTTTTTCCAAAGTAGAGGTGTGAAAACACCCTGCTGAAACGAGGGGGTTTCATGGCCCTTTAAATGACAGCAATTAAATGTTTTTTATTTGTAAGTCTCAGTGATTTCCTTAGGATTTTCTGTCACTACTTGTGGATGTTAACAAATACAGACAAATGAATTATAATTCCTAAAATCATATTATAGTTCCTAAGAATTTGGGTTGCGGCTTGATGACCATCTAAAAATGTGTGTTCAATGGCCAAACCAGTTGAGAACCACTGTTCTAGGGCATTTTGAAGTGTAGTAATATACTTACCGCTAGTCTCCTTTCACCCACAGTCATGTGTCCTGTGCTGTGTTTGCACTCTTTGTTTATTAGGCACGCTGTTATTCAGGATCAAGGAGACTAAAACAGATTGTAAACCCACTTGACCGTAAACTAGTGACCCATATTATTTCAAACAGGAAATATGTCATGAAGCTCAGTGCAATTAATAAAAATGCCAAAGGGTTGATTTTAAAATCATGCTGGTAGTGCTCCCGTAAGCTCAAAAGTGATGCAATGTTTTGCTGTAATGTGTAAGGTTAGCAGTGCTTTGATTTGTGTAATTAAAAAACTAAATTGGCAGATATATCTGCACCGCCTTGCAAAACCCTTCAGGCAGAAAGTCAATCTTTCATCGACAAAAAAGAAGTTCTGTAAGAGGAAATTATGAATTGATAATTTACTGAAGGCTATTAAATATTTAGCATTAGCCAACTGGTGTTATCATCGTATGGTTTGAGGTTGAAGTCACTTTCTGTTTACCTTGCCAGTCCAATTTTCCTTTATACACTCAAAAAATGCTTTTGCTTCTTGTTTGAACTACCTATTAAAAATAGTTAAAACAACATAATTTTTAAAGGGTCACGAAACATCAAAACACATTTTTTGAGATGTTAACCATCATATGTGTCTGGACTGGCTGGTACAACGTACCATCTTTGAGTTTTCAGCAGTAATCCATGAGACAGATTTCAGCATGCTCTATTGTGAATAAGGTGCAACTTCATTAAAATGCATGATAGCTTCGAAAACTGTTTTTAACACTACAGTGTTCAGACAGATGCCACGTCGTGTTTCCAACCGTAATTAAAACAAGTGGAAGAGGAAGAATTGTTTGGAGACCAGGGTCGTCAGTGTTGTGTTTATAAATGTGTCGCAATGAAAGTTTTGTTGTATACATCAGGGTTCAACGCTAAGAATTTTTTCTACTAGTTAGATCGGGCTAATGGTTCAGATTTTTACTTGCTCTGCCAAACTTTTCAATAGCTTTATCAAAAAAATTTAAAAAGACAAGTTAATAGTTATTTTTAGCCACATATTTTAAAATAATGTTTCAAAAAAAACGTCTGTGAATTTAGAATTTCAATATTTATTTAAATATTAAACGAGCAAAATTCAGTGATATGCAAACATAAAGTGCATTATGGAAAATGTGGAAGTATTTTATTGCAGTTCGAAATTATTTAACAAAAGGTGGCTGACTGGCAAATTGTGCAAAAAAAAAAAAAAAATCACCTTATTTTTTTCGTAGTGTTCTCATGTAAATGTCTGCTTTCAAGATATTATAAACAGACATTTTATTTTAGCCTTATAATTTGATGTTGCTGCCATGTTGCCGTCTCTTCGCTGTACTGGTTGTTACCAGGTTACGGAAAAAAATGGCATGCTCAAAACATCGAATCAGATAAGAGCATCCGAGTTTGATAAACTGGATGAGCCTGTCCGACTGTCAGTGAATGGCAAATGAAGAAATCCTTTACCTCAAAACTCTGTGCATTATTAGAAAAAGAAAACACACTGTACAGTCGGAAGTGTAGCATGCATTCATAATGTGTTTTTACGCAGTGACGCTACTTTAAATGAGTCCAATTTACTATACATTAATTAGCAACTGTGTTTTACGAAAGACAGAGTTTTATGCCACATGGTGCTATAAGGATAAACAAGAGATTAAAACCTTAAGTATGGTGAGAATGAATGAATGACAACATCTAAAATTGTCTAAGAGGCATCCGCTCTTTGCCCAGTAGGCCTACCTTTTGTTTTATTTCCTAATTTAAGCTATTTTTTAAAAGATAAATATAATGTATAAAACTCTACAGATACCTATAGATCTGATAAGCATTTTATATCAATGGACAATGCACAGATATTGATGTTTCACAATGTTTTACACCACATTATTTTAATCTACAAGCTTAGTTTACAATGTTTGCATTGCTCTACTTACATTACATCTAAATGACAACAGATTGTTAAGACTTATTGAATGTCAGTTTTAATGTTATTGATTAATGCACTTACTTGACAGATTTCATTCATTTATTTTCCTTCTGCTTTTTTCACCGTGGAATGAACCGCCACTTACTTGACAGATTTATGTATTTTAGGTGGTGTGTGTAATTTGTTTTATGTTTGGCAAAATAATTTCCAATTGCATCTTTAGTGATTTTCAACTAAATACACTGTCTTTACCCAATAGGTAGATTTAGAGGTTTTTGCAAAAAAAAAAAAAAAAAGCACAAGTGGATTTAGCTGGTTTTTGATGCAAAAGAAAATCTACCTTGTTAAAAACCAAAGAACCGTCTAAAGTGACATTTAAAAAAAAAAGTTATTTTATTTACTAGCTAATAACCTTAGCATTTTTTTAGGTATTATTATCATATAATATTATTGTTATTTGCACAATTTTAATAATGTTTCAAAATATTGTTTTACTGTGTTGTTCTACCAACCTTTATATCTACATGTCATTTTGTTTACTGTAAAAAATGTTGTCCCAGCACAGATCAATTTAGCCGACTTAATTGTTTTTACAAATTTAAATTGAACATAAAACAATTAAGTTGGCCCTAAAAATCCTTAAGAATCGTGTTGTTTCAGCTCATTTTAAATCTTTTTCAAAGATCTTTTTTTGACTGTATATCCTCCTCCTCGTGTTTTTAAACCTTTTCCGCAACTCTTGTTTTTTTTTAAATTATCTAAACTACTCCAAGTGGTAATTTGAAATGACATTTTCCGACCAGAGTATTCAGCTCAAAAACATCATTTGAAAAGCTGCTCTCATGTTTCTATAGTCGGCTACTCCTGATCATATTGAGACCTTTCATTTCAGCCGCTCAGGGACTTGTATTCATGAGAACAATGCTTGTTTACCGCACAAGATAATCATTGTCAGCTGCTGTGCGGTCTATTCATCTGTTTCTCTTTCTTCTGTATCATCTCTACTTCTATATTTTCCCATCATACAATGTGGTGTTATTAGCTTTTGCTCTGTTGGCCTGTCAAAATTAGCATTAGCAAAGAAAACGCTAATATCTTCAGTTATTCTGCACTGCACTCCATGTCCTGCTAACATTTGAGCGCTGTTGAGCACGTTCCTAAACAGCGCTGATTTGCCGTTGTGTTCACATTATTAATAGAAATGACTATGACTGGCTATGAAGGTCATTAGTTTACCGAACTCACTGCGGTCTACTGAGTGTATTCATAGATACAGGGACACTGGAGCCTTTTAAAGTCACGTCGATCAGCTGGTTTGTCTATACGAGTGATCAGCTAATGACACTCAGTAAACAGGGGGGAGTTCAGTGAACCGATGACCTTCACAGCCAATCATAGTCATTTCTGTTGAGCACTTGTAGCGAAATTAACAAAATTTATGAATGAAACTGATTAATTATAACACATTATTATTAATTATGAATATTCAGCAAATAAAAATTCTGTATTGATTAGTACTAACTTCCAGTTTCGTGACAACCCTGGTGTGTAAGTCTCCTTGGGTAGTCATTTCTTCACATGCTGCTCGTGGTGAGATGAGTTAACAAGGCGTCTGGCCTATCATCCTTAATATTCAGCCCCAGTTTTGCTGCTGCTTGTTGTGGTTGACCTCAATGCTAAACATTATTATTTATCATACTCCTGCCTCATTCGCACTCGCAGTGGTTTTGTCGTTGAAAGTGACCCGTTGGTCAATGTACTTCTAGTATTGATATTAAATCAATACCATGGGCAGCCAATAACCATTCTCATAAGATGACGGAATTTATTAACATTTGACTGAATTTATTAACATTTATGAAAGTACAGGCATTGAACAATGAAACTGAAACACCTGGTTTTAGACCACAATAAGTCATTAGTATGGTGTAGGTCAGGGGTGTAGGGCGTCTTTTTTTGGCCAATGCAGCATCGATTTGTCTTGGGAATGACAGATACCAGTCCTGCATAGTGGCTAGAGGGATTCTGAACCATTCTTAGTGGCCAGGTCACTACGTGATGCTGCTGGAGTAAAACGTGACTCGTTTCTCAGAGTATTGAGCCTATAGGGAATGCCATGGTATTTGAACAGCCACCAGGCGTGGCTCTACTACAACCTCAAATCAGAAAAGTTCGGGACAGTAAAGCATTTATCTCTTTGTAATGTTGCCATTCCTTTTCACAGCACTTAAAAGACGTTTAGGGACTGAAGACACCAAGTGATGAAGTGTTTCAGGTGTAATTTTGTCCCATTCTTCCTGCAAACAAGTCTTGAGATGGGCAAAAGTATGGGGTCTTCATTGATACGTTTTGCACTTCAAAAGGCCAGTTAAGTGCCTGTTTCCTCTTTCTCTGCAGCCAGAGCTTTGTAATGTGTGCAGAATGTGGTTGTCTTGTTGAAATATGCATGGGCATCCCTGGAAAAGAAGACAGCATATTGTGCTTCAAAATGAGGAAGGGTAGAGGGTTGCTGAGGAACTACTAAGAGATTTTAGCTGCTGTCTGGGCTTTCCATGCATCTCTACACCCCCCTTTCTTCATGTGTTCAATACTTTTCCCAGGGTCATTTCATTTTATTACTTATTTGTAAACTTATGACTTTTGTTTTCTTTGCATACAAGCATTTATTTGGTTGTTACTGACATCTGGAGACAATTTCAGATCAACAGCACCTTTAGAAATATGTTTTCTGAGAAAAATGGTGACGTGTTCAAAACTTGTTTCCCCCACTGTAGGTAATCTCTATGTGTACATAGTGTATTTGTTCAATGAAATGTATTTTTATGCTACATATTTTCTGTAGAAAGTCCTAAATGTAGTTCTAGTTTGCAGGCTGTCAGTGAGTAAGCAGAAAAAAAAGGAAATGTTTCTCAGTTGTTTTTCTTTCTCTCACTCTGCTGCTTCTGTGGGCTGTATGCAAACCCTGCCGTGCACAAAAGCCAAAGGGTGATAAGATGCTTATTTGACTCGCTCAGTGCAGCAAGCAGGAAGTGATGTCATCAAGCACAAGCGAGAGACAGGATTGTTTTGCTCGGCGCTGAAGCTGGTCAGCACAAGCCTCACATGCTCTCCAGCATATATATTTTTTTGTTGTTGATTTGTTATGCAAAGAGTGACCAGCGATTCGGGTCCTGCTGCCTATGGCTGTCTGTCAGTCGAGGGGAAAGGGAGCCGTCGGTGTCGTTTTAAAAATAGCCCTAGTGTTCAATGCTTTTGCACTATTGCCGCCTACCAAACCGATACGATTTAAGGCTCCCTTCTCTTCAGCTGTGGATCTCGGGCAACCTCCGTAACTTTTTGGCGTCCATGGCTGAGCCTTTTAAGAAAATGTTTCTGTAGATGCAAAACAACAACAACATAACATTGATGCTTATGAAACCAACCTGTTTGTGGCTGTTTTCATGTCAGCACACAGTTGCTTTTGACAGCTGTTTACTCTCAGCGCTTCGTAGTCTGTGCCAGTTTGCAGCTTGTAAGTGACATTTTGTTTGTAGATATCCTGCTTTACCGGACTGTGTAGGGTTTTTGTGTTCTGTTTTGTACACAAATAGGCAAGTAAAAAAGCATTTTTCTAGTTATATTTAGTTAGTTTTTGTTGTTTAAAGGCTGAATTTGAGATTTAAAAAGTAATAATTTTATTTAAAAAAATTACTGTACCATAAAAAACACTCACTTTTGCTCGTTCAAACTGCTTATTTAAAATGAGCTGAAACAACACAATTCTTAAGATTTCACTGGGATAACTTAATTGTTTTATGTTCAATCCACATGAATTTGTAAACGTGTTAAAGGGCACCTATAGTGAAAATTCTACTTTTCAAGCTATTTGGACAAACATATGTGTATATATAGTGTATAGACCATCGTATTGGGGTGATACAAACACACCCAGTCCTTTTTTTTCCAATTTAACAACATAAAAACGGTGGACCAATTAGAGCGGTTTTCAGACCGACCGCAACTTTACGTAGGAGTGCGGTTCACTCGGACACCGAATTGATTGACAGCTGCGCGCATTAACATGTTCCGGTAGTCACGTGTATATGTCAGCAAGACCAGACAGACATACGCAAAGCAACCGGGAATAAAAGGTCTGTTCTGTTCGCTAGGATCAGCAATCATCATCAAATGTGATCAAGAGTAAGTTTCACATGTTTAAAGTGTTTTAAAACAGAGCACGTGTGTAATTAACTACAGCGATTTACTTCAGCTTTACTTCATCAGCACAGCCGCATGTCAGAACAATTATAAAAGAAGAAGCTTCAATCCTGGTTTGTGGAAGTTAAATCAGGTTTATTTTGTACATTAACATCACAGATATCCACACAGCAGTGGAGGTTAGCCTGTATCCTGTCACACTTGAGTGCAAAAACAGTGCTAAGCGCGCTCTGTCTGTCTGCCTGTCTGTCTGTCTGCCTGCCTGCCTGCCTGCCTGTGTGTGTGTGTGTGTGTCAGCAGCGGTGTGCGTGTGTATCTGTGTGTGTGTGTGTGTGTGTGTGTGTGTGTGTGTGTATGTGTGTGTGTGTGTGCGCATGAACTTTGTAACGATATTGTGTGTGACTCATCAATGCAACTTCACAACAAATTCTGATTAGTAAAGATTAGTTCTTACTGTAGTATTTCTCACAAACGCTACGTGAGACCTTCTTCCTTTAAGTCTCTCTCTTGTATGACCCCCCCCCCCCCACCCCCACAACGCACAATGGCTGCTTCAGAAATCGCATACTTCCATACTATATAGTACACTAAAATCAGTATGCGAGCCGAGTAGTATGTCCGAATTCATAAAATTCGAAAATCAGTATGCGAAAAGTACCCGGATGACTTACTACTTTCAGCGAGATTTTGAAGTGCGCATTCCATGCACGCTGCTCTATCCCATGACGACGCAGGTAGGTCACGTGACCATGACAAAATGTTGGATGTACAGTAGTACGTCCAAATTCAATTAATACTTTTCACATTCATACTGTATGGAGCGTACTATTTTAACGGCTGACGAGTAGTACCTACTGAGTAGTAGGCGATTTTGGACGCAGCCAATGCATTTTTGGCAATATTAGCAGTTAGAGTTTGTACGGTTCACCTTTGGCATACACTTTCCAACATTATACGTTTTGGGACAAATTTTAGTTCTATTGACAAATATTATTCCAATGATACATTGTAAATGCAGACTAACTATTTTTGTTGTTGTCCAAAATGCAACGTCACGTCAACAAGCATGTTATTTAAAATGTGTGCTAACTAACCTCTCTTCTGTTTTGTTTTCCTTTCTCAGACCGCAGTCAGGTGAGGAGCACAACTCAGCCAGACTTGAGTGTGCTGCTAAAGCCTCAATATTGAAAACAAGAACTTTTTTATGTTTAAAACCAAACTTCCTCCAGAGATTGACGACAAGATAGGGAGATTGAGGCAAAGGAGGTGCCAGAAAAGTTTCCGTCAAGGAACTGAGGATCTGTGCTCTGCAATGCCTCAGGTAGGAGGCCTGTCATTCAGATGTTGATGCCCGTTGAGTTATTGTGAAACCATTTTAATGGCATGTTTCTCTTGCTTATAGCCCAGCATTAGCGGAATGGATCCTCCCTTTGGGGATGCCTTTCAAAACTGCTCTTTTGCTGACCAGGCACTGACCAGCACAGACCTGTTGGCTAACAGTTCTGACCCAGATTTCATGTATGAACTGGTGAGTTCGTACATACCTCACTAGTGTTGGTTTCAGTTTTTTCATTCATACCTAAAGGCTTTTAAACTACTAAGGCTACATGTGATGTGGGGTAAAATCAATTGGCCACAAATAGTAATGGATATAATAGTCGGATAGTAACTATGCTATCCGAACCGTGCCCAGGCCCGTTTTAGGGATGGTTTGAGAAGTGTGAGTGCTCTGAATCGGGGTCAGGCGCTGTTCAATTGGCCGGCCCTGGCCCGATTGGAAGAGGTGTGCCTAAGCGTGGTTCACTTGGACTCTTGTAGTGTGAGTGCAAAGCGCACCTGAGCCCGAAACTGAAGAAAAGACGTGACTTTTAAGGGACTGTTTCATATGGATTTATTAATCATTCTTACTGTTCAATGAACGCGAACTGTCGTAGATTACTAAAGACGCAAACCCCTCACTGCACGACAGCTGCACCTTCAGCAAACCTCCTAATTCCTGCAACACGAGGACCTTACGCCCCATTCACACGGGGCGTCTGCGTCAACGCTTCCCATTCACTTTGAATGGGTGACGTCAGGCGTTGCCGAACTGCATTGTGGATCCGTCGGCGCCACTTCAGAGGCTATGCAGGCTGCAGAAGTTGGGACTAGCTAAGCTTTTTAAGGGCCGACGGAAGCGTCAGCTAATCTAATCCTGTATGTAAATACACCAGCTAGACAGTGGCCTATTGCTGACTGAATTTTATTGGCTGACGCTGCTATGACAATCGCATTAGCCCCAACTTCAGACACGCCTTCAGTCGAGCGTTGACGCTAAAGCCCCATGTGAATGGGGCATTTTGGTTGTTTGTGAGCGTCAAAAGTGGCTGATCTGTTCGGCGAAGTATTTGTCTGCGTGTGACCGCATCCCAAACAACTAAAACAATATAACTACAGAAATCTCAACTGAGCGAAAGCACTTTTTACTGAACGGATATAACGGAAGCATGCCTAGGCCCGAATGTAATGTGAGTGCGGGACTTAGTGGGAGACGGAAGGGGGGGACAAGCGTGCTTCGGCCTGGTTCAAGGCAACTGTTCATAGTGTGAGTACACCCTTAATCTAGCACAACAAAAGGGTAGCATAAAGGCGGAGCAAGACCCACTGAACGCTATTGGTTTACAGAGATACGTCAGTAGCTTGTGCACAAGCTAGGAGAATGAAAACAAAGGAACCGCCATTTTTAAATACACTGCCAAAACATTGCATCGTGATATGTGAACGACCCGTACAGCTTTACTTTGAGATTTCCTCAAGTGAGAATGACGGCGACTGAAACTTTCTGTTGTACACCACGCCCACCAAAAGAGTATCATTTGGTACTGTTTGGCAGTGGAGACACAAGCCTGATAAAGGTGACCCGTACCGACCTGTACCGTATCGTACTGTACTACTCAGTGGAAACAGGCCATTATACATCATGAGGATTATATTTTGTCACAAGTACACCTCTTTTTAACTAACGACGTTGTATGGTTTTTCCAGTGAAGTTTGAAAAAGGTAACTATATTATTTTTAAATGTTTGCAGGATCGGGACATGACTTGTCGTCAGAGCCCTAGAGGAGACATTTTCACAGTAGGGGACTGCAAGGACTTGGATACCATGGATCATCTACCCGAGTTGGTGGACAGTGACCCTGCTTGCAACTCCAATTTCGAGCAGTGGGACACATACTGGGAGGACTTGACCAAGTACACCCGACTTACCAGTTGTGACATCTGGGGCACCAAAGAAGTTGATTTCTTGGGCCTTGATGACTTTTCCAGCCCTTACCAAGACGAGGAGGTGATCAGTCGGACTCCCACGCTGGCCCAGCTCAACAGTGAGGACTCGCAGCCAGTTTGTGACACCCTTTACCATCCTGATTTGTTGGTGGGTCAAAAGCAGCTTTTGTTTCCGACTCCCACCATGGCCAAAAAGACCAATAGATTCAGTAACCCTTCGACCGGCGCCTCATCAAGTCGCAACCCTCTGCCTGACTTTGCCGAAGGATCCCAGAAGGCAACCTGGCCTGTTCCCTCCAGCACTGACACAATGGCCAAGGCCCAAATTCATGGTCCTAGCAAAACATCAACCGAGCTTCTGGAAAACACGGATTATGTTCGTAAAGCCAAGGTATGCTTCAGCGTACCACGTAAGCCTTTGGTAGAGAGCTCTGCCCAGCCGGTTAGTATTTCTTCCTCTACTCCCATCCAGGAGTCCACTGCTTCACTGGTCAGTGAGGACCCAGCTGTCATTACCGCCGCCAACACTGCTTCGTCCATTAGCTGCGAAAAGAGAGTGGCGATACCTAAACGAGAGGTAACAAGTGGTCCCGCTCCAGAAGTAGGGACTCTAAGGGCTGTGCCACACAAACTCCACTTCCCTTCAGCTACCGGCAGTGAAACCTTGCTCACCATGAGTGCCCTTGGATCCGACGCTTCGGCAGCAGACAAAAAGAAGGAGGAAGAGCACAACTACTCATTATTCTTGACCAGGGCCAGGCTGGCAGGGAAGGTGACCGCTGACATAGAAGAGGAGGAGGAAGAGGAAGAGGAAGAGGTGGATGACGAAGAAGAAGAAGAAGAGGAGGAGGAGGAAAAGGCTGAGGAGTTGGACTTAGACGATGAAGACCACGATGAAGGGTTTGGCAGTGAACATGAGCTCTCAGAGAATGATGAGGAAGAGGAAGAGGAGGATGACGAGGATTATGAGGGAGATAAAGATGACTATGCTAGCGATGCATTCTCAGAGCCAGGTATGAAATGTGTTTTTGTTTTGTCTTGTTACTGTTATAGCCAAATGACTGAACAATAGGGATGCATTGATTCACACACTGACTTTGATTCAAATCTGATGCTGTTGCTTATTTATTGAACATTTAGAAAACAGTGCCTGATGTGTGGAGGTACATAAATTCTCTATGGAGCCAGATCAGTTTCAAAATAAGACATTTACAAAATATAATTCATACATCCACAACACAATTCACGTTTACAAAATCCAATTCATAAGTTCACAACTCAGTTTGTAAATACACAAATCCAATTTGTAAGTTCAAAACACGATTCATAAATACACAAATCAAATTTGTAAATTCAAAACACGATTCATAAATACACAAATCCCATTTAAATTCAAAACACAATTCATATATACGTAAATAAAATTCGTAAATTTAAAACCCAATTCAAAAATACACATCTCACTTGTAAATTCAAAACATGATTAAAAAAACACAAATCGAATTCGTACATTCAAAACCTGGTTTATAAATACACAAATCTAGTTTGTAAATACAAAACACAATACAAAAATACACAAATCTCATTCGTGAGTTTAAAACTCAGTTTGTAAATACACAAATTCAATTCGTAAATTCAAAACATGATTCAAACATTCTCAAATCTAATTTGTACATTTAAAACACAATTCAAAAATACACAGATGTTATTTGTAAATTCAAAGCATGATTAAAAAAAACACAAATCCATTTTGTAAGTTCAAAACACAATTTGTAAATACACAAATCCATCTCGTTAATACAAAACACGATTCATAAATACACAAACCTCATTCGGAAATTTAAAACACGATTTAAACGTACTGAAATCCCATTTGTAAATTCAAAACATGATTCAAAAATACACAAATCCAATTTGTAAGTTCAAACCACACTTAAATGTATAAGCCCAATTCATAAGTTCAAAACACACTTTGTAAATACACAAATCCAATTTGTAAATTCAAAACACGATTCTAAATTGACAAATCCAATTCGTAAATTCAAAACACGATTCATAAATACACAAATCCAATATGTAAATTCAAAACACAATTCTAAATTGACAAATCCAATTCGTAAATTCAAAACCAGTTTCATAAATACACAAATCTAATTCGTAAATAAAGAACACAATTCGTAAATACACAAATTCAATTAGTAAATGCAAAACACAATTCAGAAATACACAAATACGATTCGTAAATACAAAACACACTTTGTAAATACACAAATCCAATTTGTGAATACAAAACACAATTCGTAAATACACAAATCCAATTCGTAAATACAGAACACAATTCATAAATGTTTCAAAATACACAAATTCAAAACACGATTCATAATATACACAAATCCAATTTGTTTGCCGACAATATTTATGACATTTACTTGTGAACTCACAAATTGTGTGTTGTATTCATAAATTGTGCTTTGAATTTACAAATTGGATTTTGTAAATGTGAATTGTGCTCTGCATGTAGGAATTGTATTTTGTACATGTATTATTTTTGAGACTGATCTGGCTCCATGAAATTCAGTGCTACCAAGCGACTACATGTTGCATTGAGCACACACAAACTTACAAACTAAAAAAAAGTGACTTTTGCACCCTTTAACAACAGGTACAAAGCACAGATTATATTTATGTCTGATCCTAGACTGGCAGGATGTTTTTCGCGTCACTTGTGCGAATCAAAACATTGAAAAAAAATGAACGATTTCAATTGTTTAGTGATTCTGTGCACAAAGGTTTTTACTTCTCCTCCTCATCACAATCCCCTCTTTTAAACAGGATGTGACACTGATATGGTCGATGATGTCAAAGGCCTGACAGCTGGGATTTCCAGGAAGAGAGGAAAGCGCCGATACTTTTGGGAGTATAGCGAGCAGATCATCCCATCCAAACAGGAGCGCATGCTGAAACCCTCCGAATGGGACAGAGACACGCTTCCCAGCAACATGTACCAAAAGAATGGCCTGCATCATGGTTAGATATTTACTGTTCACCTCATAGGGTCTGTCTTATCTGTCAAAATCATTAAGGCTGATGTGTTTGACACCAATGTTTGACTTGCATGTATAGGAAAGTACACATTGAAGAAATCCCGGAGAACGGATGTGGAAGATCTTACTCCAAACCCTCGAAAGCTCCTTCAGATTGGCAATGAGCTCCGGAAGCTCAATAAAGTCATCAGTGACCTGACACCCGTCAGTGAATTACCCCTTACTGCTCGGCCTCGCTCTCGAAAGGAGAAGAACAAGCTTGCATCCAGGTAAAGCCACATCTGCATCACTTACTAATCATTTAAAGGTTCAGGACACACTGGAGAACTTTTTTTTTTATATTAACAGATTTGTGTGTGTGTTGAGCATCAGTTAAGACAATGTTAGCACCTGTCAGCTTTAATTGTGGGGAAAACTGGATAATTTTGAGCTTTTGTCAGCTAATTTCAGCTTCCGGGTTTAAAATGATTTTTGGGGCGGGATCAAAATCGGCGACGTATTGCAGTACTGCAAGTGCAATGATGACGCGTCGGTTTCTCATTATTATTCATAGCGGAGTTTTCTTATCCTATGAGAAGAGCCGGCTGCTTAATTATTCATGAGACCTGCCAGAATCAAGCCCGAGCTGAGACACGGACCCTAGCACACAGTTTTTAGCCGTTCATGAAGGCTCATATGCGTTTGTTTCCATGATCCACGGGGTTTGTTGCATGTTTTCCCCCGCGATCTTGTCAGGGCCGATCATACAGCAAAGCTGTGTGTGTGCTTCTAGCATTTTTGTCGGGAGAGCAGCACGAGAATTAGAGAATGGCGGACGCTGTCTTTTATCAGGAGTTCGTTCACATTCAGACACATCACTGTGCTGCTGTGTTTGCCTAACTCCTCCAGATTACCAGCAGGGCTAACGGTTAAAATAGACAGGTCAGGAGACCTGCTGCACTGAGTCTGTTGGATACGGGGATTGAGGGAGAAGTCCTCATTTATAGTGTTTACATGAACACACTTATCTTTATAATGATATAAATTGTGGTTATGTGTATATGAAATTACGAATAACAAATGTAGCAGGGCACTAAAGCACTGTTCATTTCTTTGCATTTTAACTTTGTAAACTATAAACTCATGCGCCTCCTCACGGTTTGTCTCATTTTGTGAGCTAACTGACTACAACAGTTGTTCGCTCACCTTCTCCCCTGCTGGCCACGCCCACTCCTGCCCGATGCTCGCGGAGCTCCACGCCCATTATTCATGCATCTTTTGAAAAAATTCTGAAGTAGACTTTAACTGAAAGTGGGGGGTGTCATGGCCCTTTAAACACTATTGTTTTGGAATTGCAATGCAGTACATAAACTGGCCAAAAGGGGTCATATCATGCTAATTCATGATTTCTTTAAACTTTGTTTTGACGCAAGCTGTTAATGCATAGATGAGATGTGTGAAGTCTCAAAGGCTGAAGTTTCAAACACAAAAAGATATTCTTAATAAAAGTTAAGACTCATCCACACCTACATAAAATGCCTTGTTCCAGCCCTTCCCCACACGTGTACATCAGTTGGTATGAAGATTGTAAAAACAACGCCAAAGGCATATGCTAAGAGATTCCATCATGTGCTGAAGATGCAAAATTGTTTGTAAAATAAAATCGTTTCAATCTGGGATGCGTTTCCCAAACAACAACGTAACTCGCGGCTGAACTATCATAGTACGATGCATCGGTTAGGAAAAGAACAATGTAGTGTTGGAATTCAGCCAATCACAACACTCAGGACTTCTAAAAGTGGCAGAAGGTAGATTTTTCCTATGAATCATCTGTTGAACTGCATTCAAGTAAGACCTGTTGGAAGCCGCTTGGACCCAAGAAAATCATAGTTTGGGGTTACATTCAGTATGAGGGATCTGCAGAGTGGATGGCAACTTCAACAGCCTGAGGTATCAAGATATGTGTGCTGCCCATTACATTACAAACCACAGGAGAGGGCAAAGGATACTTTAGCCTTCACATCAAAGTTCCTGAAAGCAAAGAACGTCAAGGTGCTTTAGGATTGGCCAGCCCAGTCTCCAGACATGAACATTATTGAGCATGTGTGGGGTAAGATGAAGGAGGAGGCATTGAAGATGAATCCAAAGAATCTTGAACTCTGGGAGTCCTGCAAGAACGCTTTCTTTGCCATCCTAGATGACTTTATTAATCAGTGATTTGAGTCATTGCAGAGATGTATGGATGCAGTCGCCCAAGCTCATGGGAGTCATACACAATATTCATTATTTCTCCACTGCACCATGACTTTATATTCTATACTGTACATTATTTCTGTTAAGTGACAAGACTTTTGTCTAAGCAAAGTCAGAGCTTACTGTCCTAATTAAATAATCAAAATCAAGGCATGATCATATTTACAATCTAGAGGCCTTTACCTTTCATGTAAGCCACCTCTGATACCAAATAATCAACCAGAAGTCAAGTTATTATTTGTTGTTCCTAAAACTTAGATGGGCTACAATAACTTTATCAGGTAGTTGAAAAAATAGGTGGAAAAAGGTGTTTTTTTACACCTTATGCCATGTAAATATACTGCATTACATCAAATGAACAGACTTTTCTTCTTTTTAAAATATCATATGGTTCCTTTAACTTTGTCATGCTTTATCAGTAAAATGCTGAAATACACAACACTAAAGTGAATTAACTTGATCAATGAAATGGAAATATTATACTAGCATCCAGCTAAAATATTGCTTTTTTTGTGATTTTCTTCACCAGGGCCTGCCGGCTAAAGAAGAAAGCGCAGTATGAGGCCAACAAAGTCAAGCTGTGGGGCCTTGGAACCGAATATGGTACTTTGTTTTACATTGAAATTAAATATTAAAGCAAGTGCTTGTTTGTTTATTGTAGGATGTCCATGATTGATTCTCTCTTGACCACACAGAGTGAGCACTTTTGCCAAATTTTGAAATTGTCCTAACCAAATGCAACATATTTAGGTGTAGTGATTCTATATACCTAGAAAGCTTCTTAAATAATGTAAATGCACATATTTGTACACAGTACTGTGCAAAAGTCTTAGGCCCCCAGTTACATTTGTTTTTAGTGAGGGTTTAATAACATTATGTTACTTTTCATTTTCTTTATTTAATACAAGCAGAAAAGTTGCCTAGTTGCCTGTTTGGGTCTAATCGTCTAAGACAGGGGTCACCAAACTTGTTCCTGGAGGGCCGGTGT
>NC_141041.1:46805000-46827500 GCF_052040795.2 Danio rerio | reverse complement strand
CTATTTTTAAAATCTCAGCATACGTCCGCTCACAATCAAATTATTTTCACCCCCCAAAATATGTATTGTGATAAAAGAAATAAAAAGTAAATATTTAATGTACAGCGTCATATAATAAAAGTCTTCATTTTTATTATGCAAAATATGAAATCGCATCTGAAACGTGAGATTCCTCTACCGCCGTAATCTCAAGCTGCTCTGAATTTATTCTTAAATAAATAATAATAACTCATTAAAGGCCTTTTAAAAGTGACTTTCTTCTTAACGCTGAAGTGTGTGTCGCTCAAATATCCTTTTGATCAAAGAAGGGAGAACTATTTTCAATCCTAAACTAAACCTAAAGAGTTTTGTAAAGCTATTTTTCTTTATTTACCTTTCGTAGCATATAGTAAAGAATCTATATTCCGTCCATTATGTGTTGTAACTTCTTTCCCCCCTCCTTTTTGTGTACATAGAAGTGAATTTTTAGATTTATTTTAAAAGTAGAGTATATACAGTATATATTAAATATGTAAAGTAAGTTCTATATTGTATGTAAGAAAGCAAAAGCACTTTGTCTAGACAAAAATACACAAAAAAATACAAAAAGAAGTAAAAAAAAAAAAAAAAAGGCTTTCCCCTCCCATTTGCTGCTAAACCGACCTCGTTTGAATGCTGCGGTGCGTACTTGACTTTTGCCATCTTGACCAGGGCAGTGTGACAGAGAGGTCTTTGAGAGGACAGACGTTTGCGTGAATCTCGTTGAGTTGTTCGAACTCTGACGTCACAATCTTCATTTGCCTTCAGTAGACGTTTCCTATGGAAAAATACAAATTCTGCTTTGGATTTTTCTTCAGGTCGATGTACAGTGTTGACACATTCTCTCTGGCCAGAGATAGGTATTGTCGTCATTGATTTTTTTAAAGTAATTTTTTACTTGCTGGGTGGGCGGGGATCTGAGGTATTCAAGAAAGTAGCTCAGAAAAAAAATTACAAAGTAATATATATATGAATATCAACGTACTGTAAGGCAGTTCCATTTGCCATGGGGAATCAATTTGGACTTTGTTTTATAATTTCTCTTTAGGAACCCATCCAGACAAAGACTGGCCTTGCTTGTGCCATGAAAAGCTTTTTCCGAGAGGCATTAGCAAACAAAATGATTGTCCTGTAAAATAAGCTTGATATAGAGATGGAAATGCGTGTTGTCCTTCTGTCCTGCTGTATGGAGCGCGTTTAGTAGTTCTCGTCGCAAAAGCTCTGGCATTCAACATGATGTTGTGAGCTGTGCAGTTTAGTGTTTTAACCAGGGGACTCTGTGGCATTCAAAAAGTTAAGGAAAAGGTTGCTACTTAAAGCCAGTATTTTATCGTTCTTTGTTTTCTTTCGTTTATTTTGTTTGCGCGTCACGTTATTTTTTTAATATAAAGGACGATATTTAAACGTATATATATTTACACGCGCGCACTTTTTGTATGTGTGCGTTTGTTTTTGCTTTGTAGCTTGATTTTAACGTTAACATTCATAATGGGCTGTGACAAAACGAATCAAACGAAAATTGCGATAAAAATACTATATATATATATATATATATATATATATATATATATATATATATATATATGCATTAAATACGTTTAAGAAATACAGAAAAAGTTTATATGAATCTATTTATACAGCATTTAACGCAAGTTATAGTCTGACATTTAGCGTTTTATTTACTTTTTTGGCTTTTTTTTTGTTTTTTAAAGGGAACTAATGTAGCTTTCTGTTTCATTCGCGTGGGCTTTTGGTTTGCTTTCATTTGATCGTTTCGTGCAATTTTATTTGGAACCACCCATGTTTATCCTGATGAAAAGAGTAAGCTATTAATCCATTCGTTTGATCGATTGATTTTTTTTTGTGTGTCTGCATATTGTTGATGATGATTCAAGAATTTTGGAACGTAACGCTGCTAAATCATGTTGTAAAATTGTGTAAAGAATCGAGGATCATTCCCTGTTACATTCAAGCTACGAGCAATGGGTTTTATATTGTGCGCAATTATTTATCGCGAGATACGCCACTATCGCAGTTCGATCTCGATGGAAAGCTCACTTTGAATTCTTCTAAAATGGCTACAGTATATACTCAAGAGCATTCAAACAAGCATTTACACCTTTCCTTTTCGACGGTTAATGTAAATAGATATACGTGTTTGTTCTAAACAAATTGGTGCACTATGCAGGTTTTGCTCTGTAGAAAGACAGGATGTTGCTTTAGTTTACAGCACTTGTGTTTTTATTTTTGAAACAATTATTATTTTGATTTCTGGGTATTGTAAAAGTGGATATCGATGGTAAACAACATGGTGACTAAGCTGAGAAATAAGCATTTCACGGAAGGCGGCCTGTCTTATTGTTGCTAAATAAACATGCTCTTTCCAATATATTTAACCAATTGAATGTTGTACTTTTGTTTTTTTTTATTTTCGTTTTCATTTCGTTTAACGGACCTTGTTGATTCGTTTTACCATTCTGTGCATTTTGTTACTCTGTATCTTGTGTGTATGTTTCGACTCGAGTGTTCGAGTCAAACCAACTTCACGCTTGCGTAATAGTGAACATGCATTCCTACATATCACGACTTGTAAAATGTTCCATTCGCAAATCTGTACCGATCCCTTTAGAGCTACTGTTTGAGGTCATGGATATGTTTGCATATACACGGCATGACTATCGTGCATGCTAACCTTGCTAAATTGATATTCTTGGAGTTTTTGTGACAGACATTGGCAGAAGAACAGTCTTTATTCGAACCAATGAGCACAAGAAACTTTGATGTAAATCACGTCCATCACACTCCAGCGTTCTGTATTACGAGCTGAAAAGACCCACGTTGCACTTGGTTTTACAGAATTTCCCATGTTCTTTTTGAAATGATGCCTGCAAAATCAGGTGCCTTATTCAGACATGAAAACCCAAACTTGATCTATTGACATTTTTTACCGAAACGAGATTTTACGCCCATTATGCCAAGAATTAATCACCAGTTTCCTCTGAGATTTTCGTTCCTTTTCGTTTGTTTGTGTTTTTTTTTCTTCTGCTGTGTCGAGCAGAAAGCTTGCTTCAGATGAGAACTGTTGCTGCTTTGCCCTCATTCAGTTTTCATTGAAAGATGAATGTAGTCTTCCTTCAGTGGAGTCCAATATGATTAAACGTTAAGACTCTGTCCCATGCGTTTTGGTTGAGAGACTATCCAAAGAGTGCTGCAATCATAGACTCATTTTTGAAATGTTTATATCATCCATTATATATATATATAGACAAAAATATATAAAAAACCATGTGAGGTATCTTCTGTTTAGATCGATGTGCAAATTTGAATCGTCTCTGCCTTTGTTTTGACCTTGTACTGATTTGGTAGAAGCAGGTTAATTGATTCATTTATACGTGACACATTGTAACTTTTATACGTGTGAGTAGTGGCGGATTCTTCAGAAGCCCTCGGAGCGGAAGAAACTTTGCAAAGACAATGTCAAACCTTGTGAATATTGTGTCCCCTCACAAACGCTCAAGATTATTGTGCCTCCCGATTCTTCTGGTTCTACTGTTCCTCGGATCGCCGGCTATGACCTGGAGCAGAGTCACTCACCAACGAACAGAAATGGCCTTTAGCAGTTGTTCTCCAATGAACAGAATCAAGGTTTTCCACAAACACGAAAAAAACGACACAAACAAAGGTGCGCATTGCTCGGCCTAGATCGACCTGTCTTGGCGGACTTCGGTCGTGGAGGGTGGGAGATCCCGATGGAGCCTCCAAACCGCCCGCAGGCGTTGTGCTTTCCTTGCACTCAGTCACTCCCTCAGAGAAAAGTTGAGTCTTCTTTTGGTGGTCTCTGCTGCATGGCTCCCTTCCTGGCAATGGGGCAAAGAAGCTCTTCGTTTTAATGGGTTCAAAAAAACTTGGACATTGGGTAGGAGTCCTGTCTCGCCACCCATGGTGCTGAATTTCAAAATGTGTACTTGAACACCCTCAGAGCTATGACTTGGCAGGTGCTGTCAGGTCGGTGAACTCTTCCTCCTCCCCGATCTCACGCTAGAAGCCGTTTCGAAATAAACGTTGCTCTTACGACATCTGCTCAAGCCACCGCGACACCTGTGCCAAGACCTGACCCCGCATACAGGGTGCTCACGTTGGACTTGGATCGTGGTCAGAAGGGCAAAGGGCCATGTTAATGTAGCGGTGATAGCTGATTTTGATTGTCTGTTTGCTTGCTTGTTTACTTTTTTGTTTTCTGTTGAGCAAGGCATGGAGAGCTAGTAGGGTCACTTCAGGTGCTTTTCCACTGTATGGTATGGGGCGGTCCAGTTTGCTAGGGCTCACTTTTGTGTAATTTTCCACTTCGTTGTCTACCTAGTACCTGGTATTTCTTTCAGTACCACCTTGGGAGAGGTTCCAAGTAAGCCAAACCATTACCAAAATGTTATGAGTATCAAGTTTGGTAACTTTCAGTACCTAAATATTATAAACACATCCATTTCCTACTAATATTTGAGCACTGTTAAGTGCATTCTTAAACCCTTCTGAGTGGCCACAGTTGGTAGAGGATATATGAACACTGGAGCGTTTCAAAGTGACGTAGATCTGTCTATGAAAAGGGTGTCCAAAGTTGGTCCTGCTGACTTTAGCTCCAGCTTGCTTCAACACACCTGCCTGGAAGTTTCTAGTATACCTAGTACAAGCTTGATTAGCTGGTTCAGGTGTTTGATTAGGGTTGTAGCTAAATTCTCCAGGACACCGGCCCTTCAGGGCCGAGTGTGGACACCCTTGGTCTATGAGCTCATATCTGAGCGATCTGCTGATGAATCGACTGATCTACATGGCTTTGAAATGCTTCAGTGTCTGTGTGTCTGTGTTTGCGCTTGGTGAACAGCCTTAAAGAATAGAGAACAGATGACCTTCATGGCCAATCACAGGCTGCGTCCAAAATCGCCTACTACGCAAGTGGGACTACATTTGAATTTGAATTTACTACACGATCGTTCTATATAGTATGAATGTTAGTAGTATGTGAGCTTGCCAGTTGTCCTGATCATGTGACCTACCTGCATCAGTTGCGTCGCTTCACACCCATTCATGTATTCTCCCGCATTGCAACATGGTATAACATAGCATCCATCGGATGCATACTTCAGAATCTTGCCGAATGTCATAGGTCACCTAGGTACTTCTTGCCTACTGTTTTTCGATTACTATGAATTCTGACATATTACTCTGCTCGCATATTGTTTTGATCATACTGTATAGTATGGAAGTATGCGATTTTGGATGCAGCCACTGTCATTTCTCTTGAGCACATGAACACAAGAGCCGATCAGTGGTATTTAAGCACTTGCTCAAATGTTAGCAGGAAACAGACATTTTTAAAATTCCAGTACCGTTTTTGGTACCAAATTCGATACTTTTGACAACCCTGCTGATCAAAGTGAAATGTCACGATATCACCCTCTGGATTTGCGTCTTCAGGTGGGATGGACAAACTTTGTCTTGGAGGGCTAGTGTCCTGCAGAGTTTAGCTCCAACCCTAATCAAACACACCTGCCTATATCTAGTGATATCGAAGACACTGATCAGCATGTTCAGGTGTATTTGATCATTGTTGGAGCTAAAAACCTCCAAGACCTAGACTGTGTCCGAAACTGCATACTTCCATACTATATAGTACGCTAAAATCAGTATGCGAGCCGAGTAGTATGTTCGAATTCCTAAAATTCGAAAATCAGTATGCGAGAAGTACCCGGATGACTTACTACTTCCGGCGAGATTCTGGAGTGCGCATCCCATGCATCCCATAATGCCCCACGAGAGAATTCATGAATGGAAGTAAAGCGACGCTACTGTCGCAGGTAGGTGACCATGACAAAATGGCAGATGTAGTACGTCCGAATTCGATGAATACTTTTCACATTCTTCCTTTATAGAACATACTTTTCTAATGGCCGAGTAGTACGTTTACATTCAAATGCAGTACCTACCGAGTAGTAGGCGGTTTCAGACGCAGCCCTAGTTTGCCCATCCCTGATGCTTCCATTTTGAAGGTTGGTTTGTGTCCCTCGTTTGTTTATTTTGCATTTACGATGATGTCATGTCATTAGAAGTGGTCAACAATAGCGATAATCCCACTCACTGTACAAGGTACTAAATTGCAGTGGAAATGCAAGCCGAGCCTTGATGAACCTGACCGTACTGCGCAGTGGAAAAGCGACTTTGGACTGTTGGACCCAGATCTCTTGCACTGACGTGCACCGGACACACTCGAATCACTACTCTAAAACAAACTTTACCAAAAAAAGGTCGACGATAAACCTTCGCACCTGTCCGATTGCATCTTTTTTTCTACGCGATTACGCTGCAGTGATTTACATTCCCTTCTAACCTTTGCCAAATTTGCATTGAATCACAAAATTGACCTTCAACATTGGAAGCAGGTTTGCGAATACTTAACCAGGGCCACCAATAGCTTTTCGATTCCTTTTTGTCTTTAGTTTTGAAAATCCATACAACATTCAATTTACGATTGACACAACGTGTCAGTTATATAAAAATAAAGATAAAAAAAAACCTAATAAACAATACGTGAACTTGTGCTTCTAATGTTGTATGGTATTCTACTTGATAATTTAGCATGGGATCCTTAAGTAGCTAGTAATGTGTGTGTGTAAAATCCCCAAGTGTAAAACCTCCCCTTTTTTTTTAAATTTTTTTGCAATTTTGTTGTAGTCACAGTAGGAAGGCTGTATTTCATTGCTAAGTGCTCTGTCATAGATCTCTTGGTGATATTCTTAAGCAAATCTCTGCAGAAGTGTATCCTACTGAAACTAACAGTTACTTGATCCTATTAGCGACGTCTATATTTGTAGTTCACATATATGCCTGTTCAAATACAATATCTTGGCAGTTGTTCTATTTATGTTTCAGTGTTGTGCTGGGTTTTTGACATACTTTGGACATTTTATTTCTTTTTTTTGTGTGTGTGTTTTTTTTTTATGTTTCTTTTCCATTGGCACAACTAGTTGGAGAACAGCTTGGTTTATTGAGCCTTGTTAGTGTACAGATGTGAAGTAGGCTTAAAAGCAGTTGTGATTGACCTTCAAAATGTGTCTGTGTTATTGTGCCTCTTCTTTATTGGATTTCTTTTCATTTTTTATTTTTTTTTTTTGTATTATCCTTAATTATGTCACTGCATTGTATCAGCCCGGAGTTGGTACCACAATTCTGCTTGTAACCATGATAGTCTAATTATTATTGATTTTACTATCAGAAATAAACATTAGAACTGCAGCATTTCATCTGTCTTGTGTTTTTTATCACCTTAATAACTGTTTTCGCTTGACTTTCACTTGAGACTCGACTGCTTTATTCTGTTCCTCCTTTCTCTTCCTCCTATTATTTCTCTCTTTCTCGCTCTGTTTTTGGACGCCTTTGACTTCTGGCAGCAAATCAGCAAATTTCTCAGTCAAAATGAAACCAGAAACTTTCCCTTATTATTCTCTGAACAGCTGTGGTGTTGTGCTTTCCTTTTTTTACAGTTGTTTGCATGTAAGAACTTATTATAAATAGTGCAATTCTAGTTTCCTGATAGAGCAAATAATAAAGATAGACTCGCTTGTTTATTAGGTAAACCTTACTGGAACCGGGTTGGACCTGCTTTCGCATTTAGAACCACCTTAATCCTTTGTGGCATAGATGCATCAAGATACTGGAAATATTCCTCAGGGATTTTGGTTCATATTGACATGATAGCATCACACAGTTGCTGCACACGAACACACCACCACCACCAGCCTGAACCGATGCTACAATGCAGGATGGATCCATGCTTTCATGCTGTTGATGCCCAATTCTGACCCTACCATCCAAATGTTGCAGCAGAAATTGAGACTCATCAGACCAGGCAACATATTTCCAGTCTTCTATTGTCCAATTTTGGTGAAAATGTGCCAATTGTTGCCTCAGTTTGCTGTTCTTAGCTGACAGCAGTGGCGCTCTCTGTGGTCTTCAGCTGCTGTAGCCCATCCGTCTCAAGGTTGGACATGTTGTGCGTTCAGAGACGCTCTTCTACAGACCTCGGTTGTAACGAGTGGTTATTTGAGTTACTGTTGCCTCTCTATCAGCTGGAACCAGTCTGGCCATTCTCCTCTGATCTCTGGCATCAACAAGGCATTTGCGCCCACAGAACTGCCGCTCACTGGATTTTTTCTCTTTTTTTTTTTGGACCATCTCTTTAAACCCTAGAGATGGTTGTGCGTGAAGATCCCCGTAGATTAGCAGTTTCTGAAACACTCAGACCAGCCCGTCTGGCACCAACAACCATGCCACATTCAAAGTCACTTAAATCACCTTTCTTCCCCATTCTGATGCTCGGTTTGAACTGCAGCAGATCGTCTTGACCATGTCTACATGCCTAAATGCACTGAGGTGCTGTCATACTTATTAGAAATTTGCATTAACGAGCAGTTGGACAGGTGTACCTAATAAAGTGGCCAGTGGGTGTACATTACAGCTGAGTAAATTTATTTTTTATTGTGTGTTTTAATATATCTTTTAGTTAATGTACAGATTTTATTTGAGGAAAGGTAAAAAAAAAAAATCTTAATTTTATAATAATCATACATTTTTATCTTGCTTTACACCACTTTAACATTAAGGTAAAGTTGGGTTTATATTCGCACATTCGTTCATTTAACTGTCTCTATATTGTTTACCACCCTAATTTGAATATTCGGTCAGAATTAGCATGCAAGTATGACTTTAAAACAACATTAGCACTATCTAACTGACTGTAAACATGGTTGTACTTTGATAATCATTGACTGCTAATGTGATTTCCCTATTTAAAATTTGGACAGAATACTTTCTCAAATCATATTATTAAGGAGAATGTCTGAATATCCGAATATAAAGCCAACTTTACTTCTATCTCTTCAATGATGTTACAGCCCTTTTATATATCAATAAGCTAATCAGCCATTTTCATAACAAAGATTTGGTGACATTAAAAGACTTGGAGTGTATCAAAAGATCAGGAAGACTTACTGAGGTAACAACTTACTTTCAGTGACAACTTGTGACATACTCCCATTATTGTTTACTATGGTACTTTGAATATTCGCTCTAAAATCACATGTAAGAATGACTTGAAAACAACATTAGCACTATTTATTTGACCGTGAATGATGTTGTGGCTGCTAGGATTTAGCATATCTGCTAAGATATGATTTCACTATTTAGAATTTACGAAGAATACTTTTCTGAAAATATATTATTAGGAAGAAAGTCTTAATGTGTGAATATAAAACAAACTTTGCCTCAGTTACAGCCCTGCTGAAAAATCTAGCTTAAACCAGCCTAGGCTGGTTGACTGGTTTTAGCTGGTTGACCAGCCTGGTTTTAGAGGGGTTTTGGCCATTTCCAGGCTGGTTTTCAGCCATTTTCAGCCTGGTCTTAGCTGGACAGGCTGAAAAATGACCAGCTTAAACCAGCTTGACCAGCCTGGTTTAAGCTGGACATAGCTGGTTTTGGCTGGGCTCCTAGCTTGGCCAGGCTGGTCAAGCTGGTCTTAGCTTGTCATCTCCCAGCCTGACCAGCTAAGACCAGGCTGAAAATGGCTGGAAACCAGCCTGGAAATGGCCCAAACCCCTCTAAAACCAGCCAACCAGCCAAGGCTAGTTTAAGCTTTTTTTTTCTTTTTTTTTTATAGAGTGTATGACTTATTATTTTAGACATTTGTATGCAAAATTTATTTGACGAAAATTATATAAATCATTGAAGTAAACATGTTTAGCCTCGTGAGCTTTCTATATTTCTATGCTACAACAAAATAAGACAAAAAAAATTGTACCCAGATCAGTTTTGATAGCGCATCTAAAAAGGCGCTACTATAGCATTTGGACCTTCTGACGTACCGTATAACAACAAACATGGCGTCTTCCTCTGATGTACATGTCCGAATATGTGGCCAAGAGATTATCAAATACGACCTGGAAATCAAAGCTATAATTCAGGTGGACGACATTCTTGAAATTAACATTAATAATGGCATTACTGATATATACATTGACAGATAGTAAGACAAATATTTGGCCGTATTCGCTGGTGTGTGTGTAACTGTCAACACGAAACCCAAATGTCAATTCGTCTTTATAAATGTGTGTTTTTTGGGTCGTGTCAGGATATAAGAGAGTGCTGTGGGCCACAGGCGGTGCTGATGGAGCTCAATTCAACAGTCAAGGAGAAGTTCAGTCTCTTAAGACAGAGAATTCAGGTACATTTTGATTTCACAACACACGAATGGAGAAGAATCTAGAATCTACGTGTTGTTTTTATCTCTATTGGTTTTCTGTAAATAAAGTAAAAATTAAAACAAATAGAAATAATGATTTTCTTGTAAATGATGTGTAATTGATGTATAATAAATAAAAATGGATCATTTTAATATTTAATAATGCGTTTGCTTAAGGAAGTCTTGCTAATTTCTGTTATTATCGTGCTAATTTCATTGAGGTTAAGGCGGTCTTATATTCACACATTCAGACATTTCCCCTCAGAAAAGTATTGTTTGCAAATTCTAAATAGTGAAATCATATTAGCAGCCACGACTATCAAAGTACAACATTGTTCACAGTCAATTAAATAGTGCTAATATTGTTTTCAAGTCATACTTACATGATGGGATATCAGACGGAATACTCAAATGGTACCATGGTAAACAGGGAGAGTTTCATTGGTCGTCACTGATCAAATGTGCGAACATAAAACCAACTTTACCTCAATGCTAATTTTTATAATAATGCTAGTGTGATTACAGCTAGATTATATCAAGTTTTGTAGAGATTTTAATCATTTTTATTAAACAATACATCATAAGCTAAAATGATGATGTATCTAATAGGCATGGAACGCTAACTGTTTTCAAGGCATACAGTGGTTTGGAAAAGTCAAGGTTTTAAAACTACCAAGACTTTCTGCTATACAGTTTCTACAATTTATGTAAGATTTTTGTTTTATGACAGCAGTATCTCTAGCAGAAAAAATATCCAAGGATGCCGTTCTTAATTGGAAAGAAATCTGCGATTCATCTGAATTATTTAGCCTGACATGTTTACTGTTTTTAAAATATTTAACATTTTTCTCAGAATAAAATAGATTGTGTTTAAAGGGGAAAAAAGTTTTCGTTTCTTATTCAGACAAAAAAAAAAAAATTTGTCAGTTTATTCATGACAATCTGCTTTTGTATAATGTTATTATTATTAGCATTATTGTTTATTATATGCATATCTATATTTGTTTTATTAAAAAACAAGCTTAGATTTGCCCACTTGTCAGGTTTTAGAGCAGGGGTCTCAAACTCAATTTACCTGGGGGCCGCAGGAGGCAAAGTCTGGGTGAGGCTGGGCCGCATAAGGTATTTCACAAAAAAAAGTCCTCAAATGTCATTATTAACAGTTTTAATTATTTCTTCTGAACATGAAGTGTCCTGAACATTAATAGAACATTGAGTGAAGATTATGAACAGTTCTTCTGAACATGGCATCTTTTGCCTACTTCTTGCTGCCAGAGACTTGACAGCGCTTCTTCTCACAAATCTGAACCACATTTAGCTTTAGAGCGGAAGCAGTTGAGACCCTCAGTATGGCTTGAAGATGATCATTATTAAGTCTAGACCTGTACTTTGACTTATTGAAGTCCTAGGGAAAAAAGTGGGGGAACTCACTCAAAACTTCCATTCCCTCACCTAAAAAAAAAGGCGTATATATGTATAAATAAAACACCCCCACCCCACTCCAGTCACATCAGTCTGTACCAGTCTGTATCTACCTATAATATCAATATGTATAAGATGCAGGGCAGGCACGTGCACACATAGGGCTCAACCTGTGCAGAGCACATGCCCTTTTTAGTCTTGCATAGAAAGTGCCCTTCCAAAATGATCAAAAGTGCCCCCGCGACGCGACACACCCTCGGTCCCGCCCTTCAGTAGGCGCGCGATAACACCGCTCTTGAGTACGCGCGCAACAACACAGCTGATCAGAACGCGCGCGACAATGCGCATTGAGTGACAAGCGCGCTGTGTACGGATAGAATCAGTGGAGCGGGGAGCGCTCTCTCTCCCCGCTCCGCTGATTCTGTCAGTGTACAGCGGTCGGCGCGGGCCACAAAATATTGCACTGAGGGCCGCAAATGGCCGGCGGGCCGCGAGTTTGAGACCTCTGTTTTAGAGCACAGGGGCGCAGCATGTGTATTTGGAAAAACTTTATGACCACACTTCGGTATTGTTCTTCATTTATTTGTTTGCTGGAAATTAGAACTGAGTTTAGAAATAGTTTTGAAACGAATCTTTGCGCTTAACAAACGAAATTAATTAGGCTAACGGATGTCTGTGCATACAACACGTTTGATGAAACGATGAAAGTGAAGAATGAGGAGGCTCATTCTTTATCCCCTCGCTGCAGATGCTCTGTTTAACTTGCTAGTGAAGCGTTCAGTTTTTACCCTTACACCGTCCACCATGTAAATAGCAAATGCACTGTGGCGCGACACAACTAACTCTTAAAGGGAGTGGAAGATGAGAGATCAGTGCCAGTGGCTATCCTGAAAGCAAGCATTAATGACTTGAACTTCGACCAACAAAGAGAGATAAAGAGAGGTCTTTTATTTTTAAATAAACATATAGACATACTTCCCAAGATACCAGAAATTAATTCTAAACAAAATGAGCTACTCTTTCTTCCTTACTATTCCCACAAAAATGCCAGAAACAAATTAGAGTTTCATTTTGTCTGAACTTTAGATAAACAAAAAAGCGTTTCCCTGTTACTTTATTCATCCGTGTTTTCAGGGTTAACCTTGTATTCGAAAAGTCTGCATTTTCTTTTGATAGGACATGGAGCAGATGGCGAAAGAACAAGATAGAGAGACTGATAAACAAGCTCTGTTGAGCGAAACCGAAGGCCATCGGAAGCAGATGTTAAGGTTAGAGAGAAACAGTTGTTTATTGTCTTGTTTTTTTTTTCCTGATTACATGCTGAATGTCAGATGTAATGCTTTAATTATACAATATCATCACTAATCTCCTTTCTCAGTAACCAGATGGCATGGAGGAAAGCAAACCTGGCCTGCAAACTGGCCATTGATAACCTGGAGAAGGACGAACTGCTTCAAGGAGGAGATGCGGTGAGGCAGAGGTCAGTCATACTGCTGTCAGGGGCACATTTCAGCCAATCACAATTGACATTTCATTTTGTAAAAAAAAAAAAATAAATATATATATATACATATATATATATATATATATAAATATATATATATATATATATATATATATATATATATATATATATATATATATATATATATATATATAAAAAAATAACTAATTAATCGCACCTTTTTTAAAAAATTATCGCGATTAATCGCATTTAAAATACTGAAACTTGTAATTTTGGCTATTTAAATGTAAAATTAATGTAAACGCAAGACAAAAACTATTTAAATTCAAAATATAATTGTTATTAGAATTTTTGTTTAACTTGTAACACAGATTTTTTTTTCATGTAAACAACATACCCACAATAAACCATCAAGATCCTGGCTTAACAGCCATATTTATTACAGAAATTAAAATACAGTCATATTAATGCCATTTCAATTTCAAAACAATCAATGCCAATAAAAAAAACATTGATTTCCATGTTGGATTCTAAGTGGACTGCAAAAAAATGCCATAATACAGGAACTGCAGATATGGAAAATGAAAAATTATAATTATAAACTATAGAATACAAACTGTTGCACTCATTGTATAGTTTTATTGCTGTGAGTTGAGAACATTAATTATAAAGTTGAAACAATTTTGCTTAATCCTCCTTTACATTCATCCAGTTGCTAAGACTAGGAGTATCCCGCAAATCCACAGAGACTCCTGGATGCTCGCAAATGAATGATAATCTCTCGCAAACCGGTCCTTAAATACATTGCACACCCCTCTCCCCTGCATCCCTCCTAGCTCTTCAGGTATGTTGCGCGCAACTCACCCCCACCGTCCTTCAGGTGCGTCTCGCGCGCACACGCCCCTACTCAGATACGTCGCTCACTCCACTCCTGACACCCCTCAACGGGCCTGACACAGACACACACACAGACACACACACACAACGCGCTGGAGCGACTCCCTTCAGATTCAACACGCATGATCGCGTTCAAATTTGCTTAAACTAAGCGTTCTAAAGTATTTCTTTATTTCACAAGGATTCTGACACAACAACACGAAGCATACGCTTTCGTTGCGCTTAATGAGGAAACACACTAAAGTGGAGGGCTCATGCTGAAAAGCAGAGTAATGCCCTGTCTTTGACAGCTCGCGACTTCACCAGAGACTTTCTGAGTACATGTACATGAGACACCAATACTCCGATTTTAATATGATTAAGATTATACTCTTATTAAAAGTCTACCGTGTTGCCTAAGCAGTGATTTTATTACCTTAAAGGAACACCGAGTCACGAAATGCGGAGGATTTTCTTTCTGTTCACCATACGGTACCAACTTACAACAGAAGTCGAAAGTTAAAAATGAAACACCCGAAATTGCATGAAACTCTGGATAACCTGGTGATGCGACTAATTGTTTTATACTGAAACTTGCCTTCAAAAAGTGCTTCCTTGGTCTTATACACATTTCTTGCATGTTGAACACACGTCCACCACAACAGGAAGTAAAAAAAACCTGCAACTGCGTTAATTTTTTTAAGATGTTAATTATTTAAAATTAATCGCATGCGTTAATGCACTAATTATGACAGCGCTAATATATATATATATATATATATATATATATATATATATATATATATATATATATATATATTTAAATTTTACACAATATACACAACATCAACAGTTTTATATTCACACAACATCTAATTTGACCGACACCACAAATATTTTGCTGTTGTTCTGGGTAATGTTAGAAACGGTGGCCATTGACTTCCATAATATTGCTTCATTTGTGTTCAACAAAAGGAAGAAGCTCAAACAGGTTTAGATCAAGTGAAGTGCTTTTTTTTTTAACTTCTTAGCACCGTTAGCTTTACTCTTTTAGTCATTTTGAATAAATTGGTTGTGTTGTTTTGTGTTCAGGAAGGCCACTAAAGAGAGTTTGGTGCAGACATCCAGTGACATCACTGAGAGCCTGATGAGCATTAGCCGAATGATGTCGCAGCAGGTGCAGCAGAGCGATGAGACCATCGGAACTCTGGGTAACAAAAATAGCTCAGTTTACCAATGCTTCTGTTTATAAATGACAACACAAACCTGTTTCTGGAGAATTTTTTAACTTACCTAAAGCCCTGCTCATGCTGTGAGATTTCAGCCACGATTCTGTCATCTGAGACCAATTATGAAATCCTAAAAGATTCCTGAAAGCCCAGGGTAAAATCGGTGATCTTTGATCGTTGGTTTGTCATGTACACAGACAGCCGCTTGGTGCCCGTTGTGATCAGATTTTCCCGCCGATGAAGTTCTGGCAGTGTCAGAAGATTTCAGACACTTTCCTGCAGTGTGACATAAGCGTCAATCCAAGATTCAATAGGAGCTCCGAATTTGATGACGCATTCATGCGACAATTCAACCGTGGAGAAATGTCAGTTTTTTAGGGGTTCGGGGTGAGGGGTCTGAATTACACTCAGGGCCGAAGCAAGCTAAACTGGCGCTCAGAAAGTGACCGGTTCGCAGATGAAAGTGAGGACCGGGAGGGAGGAGGTGGGTGTCACGGATGAAAGTGAAGACCGGGGGGTTCACGGATGCCGCCCTCACTATTCTGCCGCCCAGGTCGCCTCTATGGACTCGCCGGCCCTGATAACACTGTTGAGAACTGGGCACGGTGTACTATGGTGTTAGTAACTACTATGAAGCATGTCTCTGGTGGCCGCTGCGCTCAGATCCTATACCAATGTTGTCAGCCCGGGGGTTTCACAGACCATACCAAATTGCCTGGAGGGGGGAGGGGGGGGCATATCAATCAGCTGGTTTGTCTATAAGCTGACATATAAGTGATCCGCTGATGAATCACAGCTTTAAAAGCTCCAGTGTCCCTGTATCTGTGGTTAAACTGAGTAAACAGTGATGAGTTCAGTGAACTAATGACCCTGATGAACACAATGGCCAATCAGCACAGTTTAAGAACGCGCTTAAATGTTAGCGGGAAATTTACGTTTTTAAAATTTCAGTATCGATTAGTACCGAATTCCGGTATCGTGACCACACTACTTGAGGGAGAGTAAATAATGAGTACATTTTAATTTTGGGGTGAACTACCCCTTTAACAGGAATCGCATGAATATACATGAATAAAATAATAATATAAACATGTACACATTTGAACTGCAACCGCCATTCCATCCTTAACTTTTAACCTTATTGTGGACATTGTGTGACTTTTTTCATTTATTTATTTTTCCAGTTACATCCTCAAGGACTGTACAAGAGACAAATGAAGAGTTTAAGGCCATGACGGGGACCATTCACTTGGGCCGGAAACTTATCCTGAAATATAACCGCCGCGAGCTGACGGACAAACTGCTGATCTTTTTAGCCATCGCGCTGTTTTTGGCGACGGTGCTCTACATCCTGAAAAAAAGACTCTTCCCTTTCATTTAAAGCAACTTTACACTGCTGGACTAATACCAATCTGTGATTGTTACCTCTCAAATTAGCCTCACGATTCTTAAAGGGATAGTTCACCCAAAATGTACAACTTACGTACTATTTACTCACCCTTAAGTTAATCCAGTAACTTGGAAAATGTTTTCAAGAAAGCTAAAAACCTGTAACCATTGACTTCCATAGTAGGAAAAACAAATTTTATGGAAGTCAGTGGTTACAGGTTTCCAACATTTTTAAAAATATTTTCCATTGTGTTCAACAGAAGAAAGAAACTACATTTGAAACAAGTAAAGAGTTACATAATGTCAGAATTGACATTTTTGGGTGAACTATCTCATGAATGGAACGTTCCACTTTTTTACAACTCCCATAGAATTAAACAGTTGAGTTCAGTCGATCTTTGTGTCTGGCTTTAACACTTTTAGCTTAGCTTAGCATAAATCATTGATTCGGATTAGACCATTTTCCCATTTTTTAATCCATTCAGCCAATCTCTGAGTCTGGGGTAAACATTTTTAGCTTAGCTAAGCTTAGCTTAGCATAAATCATTGAACCGGATTAGACCATTTTACCATTTTTGAATCCATTCAGCCAATCTCTGAATCTGGCGGGAACACCTTTAGCTTAGCTTAGCATAGCATAAATTATTGAACCGGATTAGACCATTTTTAAATCCATTCAGCCAGTCTCTTGAGTCTAGCAGGAACACTTTTAGCTTAGCTTAGCATAAATCATTGAATCGGATTAGACCATTTTCCCATTTTTGAATCCATTCAGCCAATCTCTGAGTCTAGCAGGAATAGTTTTAGCTTAGCTTAGCACAAATTGTTGAACCGAATTAGACCATTTTCCCATTTTTGAATTCATTAAGCCAGTCTCTGAATCTGGCGGGAACACCTTTAGCTTAGCTTTGCATAGCATAAATTATTGAACCGGATTAGACCATTTTTGAATCCATTCAGCCAGTCTCTTGAGTCTAGCAGGAACGCTTAGCTTAGTTTAGCATAAATTATTGAATCCGGTTAGACCATTTTCCCATTTTTGAATCCATTCAGCCAATCACTGACTCTAGGAAGGGTTGCTGCTAGAGCGGATACGTTTGCGGCCGGAAGTTAACGCAAATTATTTTTGTTATTTATTAAATTTCTCATTTGTTGTATTTTATTAACGTTTACCCTCACCCCAACCCTAAACCCAACCCTCACAGTACTGTAAAAATATTAATTATTGTTATACAGTGTCATAAAAAAAATGCTGCTTTATTAATGTGCATATCGCACTTCCGGCCGGCCGCATATCCGATCTAGACTTTACCTCTGGGGAGAGCACTTTTAGCTTAGCTTAGCATAAATCATTAAAATGGATTAGACCATTTCCCCATTTTTGAATCCATTCAGCCAATCTCTCACTCTGGCGAGAACACTTTTCGCTTAGCTTAGCATAAATCAGTGTTTTGATCATTTTTCAATTTAAAGCTTGACTCTTCTGTAGTATAATCGTGTACCCAAACTGACGAAAGTTGCTATTTTCTAGGTGGATATGGCTAAGAACTATACTGCATGGTTCCCTATTTATTATACAAGAATTAGAGTATATAGTTCCTAGCCATATCAGCCTAGAAAATAGCAACTTTTCATTTTCCGTCAGTCTTGGTACATGATGTAACTACAAAAAAGTCAAGCTTTAAATAGAAAAATTACTGAAACACTTTTTTTCCAAAATTTTGAGCGAGATGCTAAGGGTCTAATCTGATTCGATGATTTATGCTAAGCTAAGCTAAAAGTGCTCTTCTTTGTTATCGGCTGAATGCGTTCAAAAATGGTCAAACTCAGCTTGACATATGAGATATCAGCTCCTGCTTGACCATTCCGATGGTGTTCACGGAAGCCTTTTACTGTCCTGTCCACCTCAGGAACGCTATCTTCGGCATCATTGTGTGGGGACTTTTTCTCAGTAGTTTCGTCGGCTTTATGCTCGTCGTTCTTAAGCTTTGGTCGATGCTCCATTATTTCTTGGTGTTCAACAATGCCAGGTAACAGTTTTCCACTATTTGGAGAGGATTTCAGTGCTTATTTCAAGTATTATTAAATGATTTCTCAGGATCTCGATTGTTTATGTCCGCTCAACATTAGGTGACTCCAAAAAATGAGCCTATTTCCAAAAAAAAAAAAAAAGTGGAGTGTTTCTGTAAATCCAGTAATTCTTCAAAAAGTTGGCACTCAAGTGACGACAGAAGCTTCACAACTCTCTCTGGGGACTCAAAATACTGAACTACTATTATCAAATCACAGGAAGAAATAAATGCACTTTGCTATCTTATGCATTTTGCTATATTAGTCTTACTAATTGTTGTTTTTGTGCATATTTAGTAATATTTTATAATTAATACAGGTGTTTGCATAAGATGAAATGTTTAAATTTGGATTTTCCTAAACTCTGATGTCTTGTGCCTTATGTATTGTATAATAACACCGAATAATAGAGTTCCTGAATGTAACTTATTAAAATAAATTGGAAATGAAGATCGGGGAAAGTGCTTATTTCATATCAGTATGACTCTAATCTGTAGTCATTTTCTGTAATTACAGTAAACTCCGGATTTAATCTTCAGATTTCTATATGAATGATTATTCACTGATTCTGACTGGTCTCTTCAGTATGGCTGTGCAGTGTTGCTGTTGCTTGTTCATTGGTGGAATGAACCACCAGAGGGTGATGTATCCCTTTTTTCCCATCTCCTTATTTTTGTTATGCTCTGATGTGTACCTTCATTTGCAGACTGTTTGAATCTGATTAGTTTTAGTCTCTTATCAGGTTACATGTTTTTTTTTTAATTGCTTAAAGCCTGGGTGTCAAACCAGTTCATGGAGGGCCGCAGCTCTGCACAGTTTAGCTTTAATCTTAATTAAACACAACTAATTGAGCCTTACAGGTAAGTGTGTTAAGGCAGGGTTGGAACTAAACTGTGCAGAGCTGCGGCCCTCCAGGAACTGGATTTGACACCTGTGCGTTAAAGAGATAGATCATCTAAAAATGAACATTTCCTCATCACCCACACTCAATTGGTTGTCAGCAGGGGCAGACTGGCCATAGGGAGCACCGGGACATTTGACACCGGGACATTTCCTGGTGGCCTGACGTTCTATCTAGCCTGCCACCGTGATTCCACCACATCCCAAAGGTGCTCTATTGGATTGAGATATGGTGACTGTGGAGGCCATTTGAGTACAGTGAACTCATTGTCATGTTCAAGAAACTAGTCTGAGATGATTCACGCTTTATGACATGGTGTGTTGTCCTGCTGGAAGTAGCCTTTAGAAGATGGTTACACTGTGGTCATAAAGGGATGGATATGGTCGGCAACAATAAGGCTGTGGCGTTGACACAATGCTCAATAGGTACTAATGGGCCCAAAGTGTGCTAAGAAAATATCCCCCACACCATTACACCACCACCACCAGCCTGAACTGTTGATGCCAGGCAGGATGGATCCATGCTTTCATGTTGTTGATGCCAAGTTCTGACCCCACCATCCGAATGTTACAGCAGAAATGGAGACTCATCAGAGCAGGCAACGTTTCTCCAATCTTCTATTGTCTAATTTGGTGAGCCTGTGTGAATTGTAGCCTCAGTTTCCTGTTTTTAGCTGAAAGGAGTGGCACCCAGTGTGGTCTTCTGCTGCTGTAGCCCATCTGCCTCAAGGTTGGACATGTTGTGCTTTCAGAGATGCTCTTCTGCAGACCTCGGTTGTAACGAGTGCTTATTTGAGTTACTGTTGTCTTTCTTTCAGCTGGAAGCAGTCTGGCCATTCTCTTCTGTCCTCTGGCATCAACAAGGCATTTGCGCCCACAACAATATTCAACATTAATAACATGTATTTATATGAGATGAACATTTTTGTGTAAACACTGATGCAGTTGTGAAGATTTCCTCAATATTCATGCAGCATGAATCCACAAAAAGCCAAACAACTGACTATGAGATTGATTTATTAAGAATAGTTTGTTCTATGAATACATTTGATTACTTTGATACAGATCTCAAATAAGAATATAGATGATAACATAACAAAATACGAAAATAAATAGTAAAAGCGTGAATATAAAATGTATTACCAGCACTTTATAGTAGCTGCAACAAACCTGACGTCAAAATAAAAGTCCTTAAGACACACGTCATGCATAACGTTGAAGAAATTAATTTAAATAGAGAAACAATAATAATAATAATGTGAAATATCTACAAGACACGCACCGGAAACTGATGGGAGTGAGTTATGCTTGCCTTGTGAAAATATGGAGACATTATGCGATACAGTATATCAGGTACAGAGATGAGGTAGGTCCAAAAACAATGTTCTGCATATCATACGTGACAATATTAGTGTGCGAGACTGTATTCTGTTTAGGAAGGCAGAGGTCTTCATCACATATGACAGTAGTTTACTCTAAAGCAAATGTGAAGTCTGATATGACAGATAATGGATATGTTGGATTGCCTTGGCAACGGCAGCACTGCAGTGCAAGAAAAGTGTGAAGTTAGAGCTTATATCTGCTGCTGAGACTTTATCTCACAATACCATGTCAAGGTCACCTTCACATTCATACCTCACCCCAAAATAAAAAGAAGAAAGTCTTTAAAATGAATTACAATGCTGTCCTGATATATCTGCACTATTTTTTTCTTTTGGTTGCTTTAGCGCTAAATTCATTTAACTGTCATGTTTAGGTGGCGACATTTTGGGAATGTTGGGAATATATGCCCAAGGATACATTTGAAAACTGCAAAACATGTGCCCAGGGCTTTGTCTGGCCCCATTTTGTGTGTAAAATGAACGCTACGGGCTGCTAATGTTAGCGTCTGTTGCTTTTGTGATACTTTTATGACGCGCTAACAGAAACTTCTGTTCCTATTCGCGATGCTTATATGTGGTGCTAACGCTAACTTTTGTTCCTTTTCACAATGCTTATATGTGGTGCTAACACTAACTTTTGTTCCTTTTCACAATGCTTATATGTGGTGCTTATGCTAACTTCTGTTCCTTTTTAGTAAAACTTCTACAGGGCGTTAATGCTAACTTTTATTCCTTTTCACTATACTTCAATGACGCGCCAACGTTAATTTATGTTCCTTTCCGCGATACTTGTATGTGGTGTTAACGCTAACGTCTGTTCCTTTTCGCAATAATCATATGTGGTGCTAAGGCTAACTTCTGTTCCTTTTTAGTAAAACTTCTACTGGCCGCTAACGCTAACTTCTGTTCCTTTTTGTGATACTTCTATGGCGCGCTAACGCAAACTTTTATTCCTTTTCGCTATACTTCTATGGCGCGCTAAAGCTAACTTCTGTTCCTTTTTGCGATACTTATATGTGGTGCTAACACTAACTTCTGTTCCTTTTTAGTAAAACGTCTACAAGGCGCTAACATTAACTTCTGTTCCTTTGTGTGATACTTGTACAGGGAGTTAATGCTAACTTCTATTTTTTTGTGATACTTCTGTAGGGTGCTAACCCTAACTTCTGTTTCTTTTCGGGATACTTCTGTAGGGCGCTAACGCTAACTTCAGTTCCTTATTGTGATACTTCTATGAGGTGCTAATGCTAACTTCTCTTTCTTTCACAATACTTCTACAGGGTGTTAACGATAACTTCTGTTCCTTCTCATGATGCTTTTACAGGGAGCTAATGTTAACTTTTGCGATACTTCTATGGGCTGCTATGCTAACTTCTCTTTTTTTTGTGTTACTTTTTCCAGGGTGCTAATGCTAAATTCTGTTCCTTTTTATGATACTGCTACAGGGCACTAACGCTAACTTCC